>NC_045427.1:515008664-515241164 GCF_902635505.1 Sarcophilus harrisii | reverse complement strand
CTTTTATCTATTTTCTTGGTCAGGTTCTATGAGATGCCTTTTATTTTATAGGGTTTTTTTCAGTCTTTTGATTTTATTTTAATCTATCTTTTCTTATGGACTTATTAACTTCCTTTTGGTATGGACCCATTAACTTCCTTTTGGTCCATTCTAATTTTCATAGAATCTATTGCTTGAGTAGTTTTATACTTTTTGTGCTAAGTTGTTACTCTTCCTTACAAGTTTTTATTTCATAGCTCTCATTTTTTTTCTTTCTAGTTCTTTTCTTTCATCCATAAGATAATTTTAAACATTTAAAACATTCTTGTTTTATTTTTTTCAGAAATTCTAGTTCAACTTGTTTCCAAATTGTGTGTCTTTTTGAGATTTTTTTGAGATGCTTAGAAGTCATTCTTTTCTTCCGGACATGTTGAACTTCAAGCTATTCCTTGGTCTGAGTCTCAGTTATTCAGCTGTGGATTTCGGTCTGTTTTCAGGGCTCAATTCAAGACCCTCTTCTAGGGTCAGAGTCACATAGCTACTATTTGCTTCTGTTCCAGTTCTTTGCCCAATATATAGCCTCAGTCCCATAATCACTCCTTGCCAACATATACCCACAGGGCACTTATTCCTGGGCACAGGTCCCTTCTTCTATATTGGATCTTTGACTCACTTTTCAATCTATTTTCCATTCATACTTGGCACAGGATATTGTACCTTATGAACGCCTTAATGAGCAAATCTCTTTTTTCTATGCCTTAGCATTTATAGAGTCGGAGAATCATTAAACAAAGTTATTTCAATAGCTATATCTATCAAAGAATCTTGTATGATGTTAACATATGTATGGAAGAGAACAGTTATGAATGTTACATTTTCCTAAGCCAAAGACATTTTTTCAAAATTAAAAATACTAAATACAGTGTTATTGTATTTTTTTTCTTTTCTTTAACAAGTCACACTCAGTATGTTACTGTGAAATAAAAGTCTATCATAGAAAATAATTTTTACATGCACAAAAATGTTTGTGGCAGCCCTGTTTGTAGTGGCTAGAAACTAAAAATTGAAGGGATGCCCATCAATTGGAAAATGACTGAATAAATTAGGGTATAAGAATGTTATAGAATATTATTGTTCTATAAGAAATGATCAGCAGGATGAATACAGAGAGGCTTGGAGAGACTTACATGAGATGCTAAGTGAAATGAGCAGAACCCAGGAGATCATTATACACTTCAACAACAATACTACATGATGATCAATTCTGATGGACGTGGCTCTCTTCAACAATGAGAGGATCCAAATCAGTTCCAATTGATCTGTAATGACCAGAACCAGCTATACCCAGAGAAAGAACACTGGGAAATGAGTATGGACCACAACATAACATTTCCACTCTTTCTGTTATTGTTTGCTTGCATTTTTGTTTTCTCTTTTCAGGTTATTTTTACCTTCTTTCTAAATCCAATCTTTCTCGTGCAGCAAGATAACCATATAAATATGTATACATATACTGTATTTAACATATACTTTAACATATTTAACATGTATGGGACTACCTGCCATCTAGGGGAAAGGGGGGGGGAAGTTGAAACAGAAGTATTTTCAAGGGTCAATGTTGAAAAATTACCCATGCATATGTTTTGAATATAAAAAACTATAATAAAAAAATTTTAAAAGGGGGAGTGTCTATAGGTATGAAACATTATATATATTGTCAGATTCCCCCCATATATTGATTGGTTTTATTGATATTTTTTCTCTTTGTCCTCTTTTTCTTTAAAAAAACAAAACAAACTTTGTTAAATGGAATGGCTTCCTGGGAAAAGAGGGGAAAAGATACAGGAGAAAATTTAGGAAAAGTACAAATAAAAGATATCAATACAATGTTTTTTCCTTAAAGAAAATTATTTGGAAAAGTTTTTGTACTCCTTTCTTATTACCATTAAGAATATCATTGTTCATAGACCATCTTCATAAAGATTTCATGGAGATGAATAAATTAGCATAGAAGTCATTTATTGCTAATGTTTTCTCTCTCTCTCTCTCTCTCTCTTTTTTTTTGGAGTAATATATAGGATTATAGATCTAGAGCCAGACCTATGAAGTCATCTAGTCCAACCCCTTCATTCATTTACAATGGAAGAAATTGAGATCCATATAGGTAGTGACTTGCCCAAAGACACAGAAATGGTAAGTTAAAAAGGTAGGATTTGAACTCTGATCCTCTGACTGCAAACACTTTATTCTTTTCTTCTCTAGAGTCTGCATCCCAAATGCTTATAAAATGGATTCTTGTTGCTTTTGGGTTTTTTTTTTTTTTGGACAAACCAGTTCCACCAACATAACCATTCACCTCTTCCATTTGGATGCAATTTCCAAATGCATATTTTGTCTTTTGGCTTCTGATATTTTAGCTAAAGTATCAATATTGATTAGAGTAGCAGAGTATCATATAAACAGCATTTGATTTAAAGTCTGAGAAGTTAGGGGCCCTTAGTTCAAATTCTGGCATTTACTACCTGTTGTGACCTTGGTAGAATTACAACTTTAAAAGGAGAGGCTTATGATCTATGGTTTCTGAATTCCCATCTCAGGAGTTATGATCATTTCCCAGGGAAATGATATTCATTTAGAAAGGCAGAGGTCACCTGCTGTATCCTGGTCCACTGCCATTTTGTCTTGCTGTTGGACCTGTATGTCCCTGGAGGAGAGGGAGAAACTGATTACTTTTTGCAGTTCTGTCGCACTCAGATCCAATTCATGCACATGCCATAACATTGTTCTGTGATATCATTGGTCCTCTTCTAAAACAAAGTACAAACAACAAGAACAATCGTCCTATGAAAGTAAGTGCCTGGAGGCAACTTATTAAGTGACTTGTGAAGGGTCATACAACTACTATATATTTAGAGTAGACTTGAATTCAGTTCTTCTCAACTCACAGTCTAGTTCTCTATTCAAGCTGACTCTACTAGTGTTTAATTTGTTAGAATGTATTAATATTTCAGATCCTCTCTGATGTTAATTGTGTTAAAACAGAATAAAACAGAAAAAGGTGGCTTTGAAGAGTGAGGATGAAGAAGGCAAGTCTAAGGCATAGCAGCCCACTTTAGTATAGCCCCTTGGATGGCATGAGGCCATTCTGGAGTGAATGTAGTTGGGTCATAAGAAGAATGAGGACCCACCTGCAGACTTTTTACCTTGGAAGATCATCTACCCTTGTAGCCCCTTCCTCTGATTGGCCAGTTCTTCCTGGAACCTCCCTTTTTGGAAAAAATGCTTCAGTCAGACAGCTTTATTCCTTCCTTTCTCTTTGGCCTTCAGTTTTCTTCTTTGTAAAATGGGAATAATATCTGAATTACTTAAGACATATTGTATGTCAGTTTATTGCAGGGAAATGCTTTGGGTGAATCTTAAGTAGCTCTACAGGATGGTGGTGATCTGCTGGTTTGGGACTGAAGATCCTGTGTTTTCTATTGGTTGTTGCTTTAGAGACAGAAGAGATTTTGTAGGTCTTCTTAGTTCAAAGCTCTTTATTGTACAAATAAAGAAAATGAATTTCATGGACAATTGATTTGTCTGAAGTCACATAGGTAGTAAGTAGGCAGAAAGTAGTGGTAGAAATTAAATTATAGTCCAGGGATTATCTCCAAATCCAGTGCTCTCTACTCCACCCCTGTGTGGCCCATTTTTTATTTCTCTTCCACCTTGTGTCTACCAGTCTGTCCATATACTTCAATGCCAAGTAGGAACCTGGCCACATGGGGTTCAATTGAGGGTGAAGTTGTATATGTGTTCTTAAATTGCAGTATATTATACTCAAAATAAAAGAAAAAACTTTTTTTCTTTTTTGTTTGTTTGTTTTTTACTATACTCTAGCCCTGTTAGCTCTGAGGATTAGGGGTAAGGTATTAACATTTAGGAATATTAGCCCAGAATTAGGTGAGGCAGTTCAGGTCAAACCAGTGAAGGGCATGGATCCTGGCTTCTTGGTGCCACTTTGACTTGTTGGCTGAAGACAGAACTCTCCTAATCAGTGATTTTGACCCCATAATTAACTCAATCTTCTTAGCAAAAGGGAGCAGAAAACCTTATTCCTTTGTTGGGAATGATTGCCTCTTTATTACCATTTTTAAAAACAGCATGTGAGACCAAAGCTTCCCTGGACTCTTCCCTCCCAGGTTGTTGAGGACTCCTGAGTCAATCCCACAGAAAGCTAGCTCCCATTAGGAGGAATAGCTTATTTACTATTGCCTAATCAGGAGATATTTTGTTTTTTTAATTTTTTTCTTCACAGCAGACATTCTGCTGCTTGCTATCTCTATTGTAGACCTAGAGAGAGAGAGAGAGCAAATTCTGTGGTGGAATTTGGGAAGCAAGAAAATGATGTCCAGTCTCAAATTTCTCCTTCATAGGTGTTCCTCAGGTGCCAATAATTCGACATTTCTTTGAATTAAGGCTTTAATGGAGCAGTTAAAATGCAAATATATTGAGTGGGCTGTATTACAAATTAAACCATCAATACCTTAGTATGAATTGGCTTATCAGATTAACTAATTATTGCTTAGGGGGATGGAACATGGGATCAAAAGATTCATTTTTTTGTAATTTATTGAATTTACAGGTAAGAAAACTGAGGACCAAAGAAGGGACATGACTTTCTTGAAACAGGATTGGAATTCAGACAAGAGACTCCAAATCTATTACTCTTTTTCTTTCTTTCTTCTTCTTTTTTTTTTTTTCTGAAGCAGTTGTGGATAAGTGACTTGCCTAGGGTCACACAGCTAGGAAGTGTTAAATGTTTGAGACCATATTTGGACTCAGGTCCTCTTGACTTCAGAGCTGGTCCTCTAACCACTGCACCATCTAGCTGCCCCCAAATCTATTACTCTTAAAACAATATGCAATTCTATACAGTATGGACAGGTTTATTTGGCAGATTAGGAAAGGAAGTCCAAGAAGAAGGATTTCAAGATTTATTTGTGGTCTACCTGTTTCAAAATCATAGACTGAAAGCTGGAAGAGACCTCAGAGGTTATATATTTCAGAACTCTCATTTTACAGATACAAAAACTTCAACTCAAGAAATTAAGTAACTAGACCAAAATCAATCGGAGGCAGAATTTGAATGTAGGTCTTTTGACTCCAAAGCCAAATGTGTTTTTGGCTAACCATGATCACAACATAAGACTACTAAGTAGAGGTGGAAAGAGGAGTTTGAAGTTTAAAAAATCTTGGGCTGGACTTTCTCCAAAGGATATATATTGGAAGGGAAAAAGGAGGGAGAGGAAGAGTAAAATGGACATTTATTAATCTTCTCCATGCCTTATTAACCTTTTTATACTGAAAGATCTCCCCACCAAGGTCTCCCCACCCCTTATGGCTCTTTCTCCTACTTACTGTTTTTTGTTTTTATTTTAAAATTTTTATATTACACATGTACATTCATATTTTTAAAACAGATTTCCTTATGAATCATGTTAAGAAAGAAATACCAGAACAAAAGAGAAAAACCACAAAAGGAAATAAAATAGAAATAGAAGAAAAAGGAAAACAAGTGAACATAACATGTGTTGATTTACATTCAGTTTCCATAGTTCTTTCTCTGGATGCAGATGGCATTTTCCATCCAAAGTTTATTGGGATTGCCTTGGATCACTGAACTGCTGAAAGAACCAAGTTCTTCATAGCTGATCATCACACACTTTTGCTACACTGTATTCCTGGTTCTACTTGTTTCACTCAGCATCAGTTCATGTAAATCTTTCCAGGCCTTTCTAAAATTAGCTTGTTCATAATTTTTATAAAATAATAATATTCCATTACTTTCACATACCACAGCTTATTCAGCCATTCCCTAATTGATGGGCATGAAACCTACAGCTCTCAGGCTAGACATAGTCACTATTACATTGCTCTCTGGGCTCCATTCCTGACTTTCTGGAATTCTTTCTCTACCACATCTCATGGGAGCACCTTCCTCTCCCTACACTCCAGTTTGTTTTTTATGTGTTGTCTTCTCCCATTAGAATAAAAACTCTTTGAAGACAAGAATTGGCTTTATTTTTGCTTTTATTTGTATCTTCAGCATTTAGCAGAATCCCTGGAACATAGTAAGTACTCAAATACTTGTTGATTTATTGACAAAATCTCAAGGTTTTAAGGAACCTCAGAGACTAATCCATAACCAAAAAGGAATCTCTCTACAACTCTCCTGTCAAGTGGTAATTTAAGATCTCTAATGATACAGAATTTGCTATCTCCCCAAATAGCCAATTCTACTTTATTAGGGAGTGTTGGGAAGTTTTTTCCTTGGATCTAGTCTGTCTGCTTTTTTGGAACTTCCAATCATTTGACCTATTACTGTCATCTGGGGCTAAACAGAATGTTTGTTCCAGGTGATATCCTTTCAAACACTCAGACATTACATCTTTTTCCCTAAGAAACTTAAGGCTTAATACTGTGCCTTATTTTTCCTCACAGCTCCCAAGTCCTAGTGCATAGGAGATGATTGTTTCATAGATGTTTGAGTGAATATGGAATAAATGAGGGAAGACTTGAGCTGAGCCTCAAATGTCAGGGTCCTTATGCAAGTAGCCAATTATAGAGAAAAGAACATTGCCTTTGGACGCAAAAGGACATGGATTCAAATCCTGGCTCTGATTAATCTTACATAACTTACTTAACTTCCATGGGCCTCAGTTTCCTTATCTGTAAAATAAGAGTGATGGGCTAAATGGCCTCTGAGATTTCTTCCAGTTTTCAATCTATGATCTCGAAAAGGATGGATCACAATTGAATTTTGTAATCCTTTTTCCTGAGTTCTCTTCATCCCTTCTTAACTAGTCTCCTACTCCCCATTCTCCTTCTTCCCCCCCTCCATCGCCAAATCCTCTCAAGAACAATTTGCTGGAAGTCAGCTTTGCATGTTTGATTTCTTATGACTGTTGAACATGCTCCACACCAGATAAGATTGCTTCATGGGGAGGAAAATTGCCAGCAGGGAATGATCCTCTGGAAAAAGCAATAGGCTTTAGTTTGATCATAGCACTGATTCATTTGGAGGAGGAGAAACCCAGGCTGGAGTGAGGTGAAGACATGATGAGAAAATGCAGGAGATGCCTTCAAAGCTTAGCAAAGAGAGACTGCTAACAGTTTTGCTTTGTTAAGTTAAACTAAAAACAGAAAATAGAGGGTGGATGCTACAGGAGTAAGTTATTACTAATTAGTTATTGCTAATTTGAAATTAATTTTGAATAGCCTTGAAATTTAACATAAGGCATACAGCTTTGCCTTTGATGGTCAAACAAACAAAATGCCTTTGTTCTTTTCCAAGACTCTCCTTAAACCCTTTCCTCCCCATACTAATCTGTAGAGCAAATTAAGCAGAAGCTTCAATGGGTAGAAATTCTGAGGAAAAGGTCAGACTAATTGTTGGGTAGGAACTAAGAAAGACAAAAAACATATGGGGTTTTACTTTTCTGCCCATTGAAGAAAATGGCCAATCATTCCTTCCCAAGAATGCAGTAATTATAAAATAGACAAAATAGAGTCAGCAGCCTCCAAGGTCATAAACATTAATCAATAAATGTGCATTGTCAACAAGCGTTTATTAAGCTCTTACTATGTGCCAGGAACTATCTTAACCTCTGTAGACTAAAAAGAAAGAATAAAACATGGTCCTTTTTCTCAAGGAGCTCATATTTTAATGGGAAGAAGAAAGAGAAAGATAGCAAAGAGCCAGGTTGAGAAGGACTTTAAAAAGCAAAGAGAGAATTTTATAGTTGATCTTGGATGTAATAGAGAACCACTAAAGTTTATTGAGTAGAGGGTATGATGTGGATGGTCCTGCACTTTAGGAGGAACATTTTGAAGCTGATTGGAGAATGGAGTGGGGAGAGACTTGAGGTAGTTAGACCAAGCAGCAGGTTATTGTGACTTTGAACAGTAGTATGGTGATGGAGACGTTTTGAGTGGAAAGAGTCATATAGAAGAGATGTGAAGATAGAAATAAAAAAGACATTGAATGAGATGAGGATTCAAGGACATTAAGGCCTTATTGGCTTGTCTTTTGCAGCTTGAAGCCCCCAAAGGACAGTTGACAGAGGAATGAGACCTACCAAAAAAAGCTAGAATATGCCAGAATACAAAATAAGTGAATTAGAGTTCTATCTTTGTGAGTTCAAATCTAGCTATGTGACCCTGGGCAAATCACTTAATTCTGTTCCCCTCAGTCTCCTCATCTGTAAAATGGGTATAATAAGAGCACTTACATCTCAGAGTTGTTGCAAGGATCAAATTAGATAATATTGTATAACAACTTGCAAACTTTAAATTATTTATTTGTTTATTACTAGTTGTTATTACAAGATAAGGCTAAAGTTTATCAGTTCCTTATTGGGAGAAGGTATCTCCAGCCCCCTGGGGCTGTGTTCTTGTTAGACATAGAATCAGAATCTCAGATTCAGAAAGAGCATTAACGATCATTTAATCCAATAATAAAATAAGTAAATAATGAAAGCAATAATAATAATAATGATATAGTGCTTTAAAATGTATAAAGAGCATTACATGTATTAATACATCATTTGATTTCCCCTTCACAAAATTTTGCAGATAAAAAACAAAAGCTCTGGAAAGTTAAAAAAAAAAAAAAACTTGCCCATAATTACATCAGTTATTTGATTTAGTGTTTGGATTTCAGTCAAAATCTTCATGTCTCAAAACCCAGTCCAGTGACTTCTGGACCAGGGGTTGGCAAACTGAGGCCTATGGGCCAACTCCAACTCTCACATTTTTTGTATGGCCCACAAACTAAGAATGGTTTTTATATTCTTAAAGTTTAAGTGTAAAAACCACTCAGTTCATGGTCCAAAAACAGGTTGTCTACAGGATTTGGTCAATAAATAGTAGTTTGCCCATCCCTGCCCTAGATGATGCAGATGTAGACTTTTCACCTAATTTCACAGAAGTTCTAAGAGGTTATGAGACTTCTTTCAAGATGGCACAGCTGGTGGTAGAACTTTAATGTTGATCTTTTGACTCATGTAAAGTCCAATGCTCTTTCCATAGTATTATGTTTTATGGTGGTCTTCTGGCAAAATGACATTTTTCTGTGGTGGTCTTTTCAACCTGAATTTAGAATCGTCATTTAGAGACTGAACCCAATTAAGAGTTCACATTCACTCATGTCTCTTTTGAAGAAAGAAAGAAAAAAAGAAAGAAAGGAAGGAAGGAAGGAAGGAAGGAAGGAAGGAAGGAAGGAAGGAAGGAAGGAAGGAAGGAAGGAAGGAAGGAAGGAAGGAAGGAAGGAAGGAAGGAAGGACAAAAAGAGATAAAGAAAGAAGGAGGGAAAGAAGAAAGAAAGGAAGGAAAAAAGGAAACAATAAACTGAATTCATGTTCTTGAGGCTGAAATTGAAAAATTTATATGATGCCTCTCACCACTGCTACTGAAATGTGCCCACAATCTAATTAGGTTAATTTCAATTTCCTGGGTTTAATTACTTTTAATTTAATTAATTTAAAATGCAGTATACAAGGTGATTAATTAGTAAATGTTGTTGAGGGACTCTGAAGGTGAAAAGTGATGTGTAAGTCTTTAAATATTTTCACTGCCAAAGCCACTACATTTTTTTCCACAGAAGGGCAGAACTGCCCTTCAGAGTTATAGAGGGGAGAATGAGGCTTTACTAAGAGCTGATTGTGGGCTTCTAGATGAAACAAAGGCACAGATTGGTTGATGAATCTGTAAAGATATGTGCTGTCTTTCATTAGAGTTGGATAAATTCTGGTAAAAATAGTTTTCACTGTGTTATTAAGAAACATTGTGCTCAATGGAATATTGATTAATTGATCAATAAATATACATTTATTAGGCATTTACTATGGGCCAGGCCTTGTGCTAAATTCTGGGGATACAAAAAGAACAAAAGACATTTCCTGCCTCACAATCTAATAAGGGAAAGGATAAGCAAACACATATGTACAAACAGCCTATTTGTAGGATAAAGAGGAAATATGTAACAGAGAAAAGGCACTGGAATTGAGAGGTTGAAGAAAACTTCTTGTAAAAGGTGAGATTTCAGCTAAAACTTAAAGGAAGTCAGTAACTGGGAGACAGAAAAAGTGCCCCAAGAGACAAGAGGTGGAGTATCTTGATTATGGATCAGACATCAGTGTCACTGGACTGAGGGGTATATGTTAGAGTAAAGTGTGAGAAAAGTAGGACAGGGCGAGGTGTTGAAGGACTCTGAATGCCAAACAGAGCATTTTGTAATTGAGCCTGGAGGCTGGAGCTTAGTGAGTAGCAGGATGACATCATCAGACTTGGGTTTTAGGAAATCCCTTTAGTGGTGTGGAATGGATGGATCTGAGCAGGGAGAGAATCGAGATGGGCAGATCCCCCCAGGGGGCCACTGCAACAATCCGGGTATGAGGTGATGAGGGTCTACACTGGAGCAGCGGCTGTTTTAGGGGAGAGAAAAAGGGCAAATTCAAGAGATACTGCAAAGAAGAATTTGACTTCGGTGACTGAGCGGAGGGATAGAAGATCTAGGTCCGGAAGGGAGTGTGGCCATCACTCAGGCTAACCACTATTCCCCTTCCCCCAGATAATTAATTTAACGTGTGAGTAAATGGGAACGGAAAGGGGCGTCCACACAGGTAGAAAGTAATAGAGTAAGCACTGGAATCCAGGTCCTCTGATTCCAAATCAAGGCTGATTGCGGAGTACCATACTGACCACAGTCAATCCTTGGTCTTTTTGTCTGAAGAAGGCTTCAGCGTGTTTGTCTTCTAAGTCTGATCCTCTTTAATGGCTCCCATCCTGCGCCCCACCAGAGTGAACCCTACCCAAAATTGTGAGGTGGATAAAGTTTGTCCTCATGATATTTCCTTCCATTTCATTCATGCAGAATTGTCATGGCTCCTCCCTGACTCACAGAGCACCAGCTTGGAGCATTCTACTCTGGCCGGGATGACCTTCCAGCACTGGAACTTTCCCGTCCTCTCCTATTGCTTACTGGCTGGGTGATTTGAGCCAAACTACTTCTCTACTGTCCAGTTTCCTTACCGGAAAAATGAGTGAGTTTGGACTAGATATTCTCCCAGAACCTGAAAAGTGAAGAGATTTGTCAACACAGGTACGTCCTTTCCCACTCTAACTCTTCTATTCCTTTGACTTCCCAAGCCCCACCAAACTACACCTAGTCACCCTGAAACTTGAACTCTTTCTCTATACACCCAAGAACACCCAAAATCAAAAGTCATAAGAGCTTGTGTCTATATGGCATTTAAAGTTTGCAAATCACTTTCAAATACATATTCTCATTTGATCCTTTTATTCTTCAAGGATTCCTCTTTTCCACAATATGGATGCTCTCTCCATAGGTGTACAGTGTAACACTAGGCTTCATAAGTTGTTAAAACATACACATTATAATATATATGAATATATATACACAACCATATATGCATGTATACACATACCTACACGTTTTGTTTTGTTAAAATACATATTTCCATGTCATTATATATTTATATGTTAACAATATATTGTTTAAACCTATATTTATGTTATAGGTTTAAACAATATATAGTTTATGTGTGTATATGTATATATGTACTTATATACATATGCATATACACACATATATTATGTATATATACATATACTCACATATATCATATTGCTAAATATATATATTAGATATAAAAATATATTTATCTTATGCCATATATTTATTTATTAACAACATATTTAAATTCATATCTATAAATATATAATTATATTTAGGTTAACAATATATAATTATTATTATATTAAAGATTATCATATTTATTGTTATATTAAACATATCATTATATGTTAATGAACTTTTAAGCTCTCATTTCCAACTGCCTTCTCAAATTGGATGTTCAGTTTGTTGTTTTTGAGTCACTTCAGTCGTGCCTTACTGTGATCCCATTTATTTTTTCTTGGCAAAAGTGATTTGCCATTTCCTACTCCAGTTCATGTTACAGATGAGGAAACTGAGGCAACAGGATTGGTGACTTGTCCAGGGTCACACAACTAGGAAGAGTCTAAGGCCTGATTTGAACTGGTGAAGATGAATCTTCCTGACTCCAGACCCCTGAACTCTAGCCACTGTACCACCTCTCTGCCCCTGACTAGTAACAGCTCTTTTAAGTTGTGATGACAGAAAGAGTATTAGTGAATAGTCCATGTCTAAGAATTCACTTGTGCACCATCTTTGACAGGATTAGGAAACTGAGGCAAGTTTAGAACCTACCCCAAGTGTAGCAAAGTAGCTTTTAAATCCAATTTTTCCATCATTCACACATAGCATACATAGCTGTTTGGAGGTCATTGAGAGGCCAGGGAAGAAAAAGGAAAAAAAAGTTTCAGTACTTTATGCCTTATTTCAAGTTCTTTGTGTATCTTGAGCCTACAGGGTCCTGTTAGACATGGAGCCAAGATACACCCTTCACTCCATCCCTCCATTTGAATTTCAAGCCAAACATTACCCTGTTATTTTAAGGCCAGTTTCAATTTATAGCAAGGTGGCTATCAGCCCCCAAAAGATTAACTTACTGTTACCCCCGTGAAAGCCGATCTGTGTAGAAAATCTTGTTAAGAATTTTTTTTGGGCCATCTCACACTTCTGGAGATTTAGTTGAAAGCCTGATGCTAAGTTACAGTGATTTATAGGAATGTGGAGAGGCTGGGTTTTAAATGTGAGCTCTTTGGGATGCTGGCAACCTCTCTCCCTATAAATCTCTACTGGTATTTCTTAGCCCTTCCATGCCAGCAGTTAGGAGCCTGTAACACCTTTTCCGTGCAGTAGCCTATGAAAATATTGAAGTTGGGCCCAGACAAATACCACTATGGGAAAGGAGGAACTTTGATGTTTTGTAGTTATTTTCAAATGGGCTTTGCCAGATCTTAATTTTTCCAGTTTACAAGTTAAGAGTTTCAGACCATCTGTTTGCTGTCAACTGGTGTTTGTTTGGATGGGGATTTTATTACTTTTTTCCATCTAGCACTCCTGTTCTTACAAGTAGTTTATTGAACTTCATAAATGTCAGCTTTTGCAGGAGTTTTGTAAGCAGCTTATGATTTAATATTTAATCAAAATTGAGCAGCCCATGTCTGTAATCAATCTGAGCCTGGAACACCAAATCCTCAAGCCCACAAACCCCATGATCATCTAAATGCACACCTTCCTCAAATCGCCCATCGCCTCATACCCTATCCAATTTTCTACATAACAGAAAGAACCCCATACGGGTTTCAACCCTGGCTCTTTCTTACCTTGTGATCTTAGAAGCAGGTGTGAGTTCCTTGAGAGACAGGGACCATTTTACTTTATTATTGTATCCCCAGTACCTGGGACAGTGTCCAGAACATAAGTGTTCCCTAATTAGTTGAATTAACATTTGCCCTCTGGACCTTAGCTTTCTCTTGTAAAAGGTGAGAGCTAGACAAAATGACCTCCAGATCTCTTCTAGCTCTAACATTTCAAAGTTGTTAAGACCTAAAGAAGCACAGAAAGCTCAGTCAATCGACAAATTGTTATGTTTATTAAATATCTACTCTGTGCCAGGTATTGTATTAGGTTCTATATTCATAACACATAAAACTATCCCTACTCACAAGAAAAATACTCTCTCTTCTCTCTGCCTCTGTCTCTGTGTCTCTGTGTCCCTGTCTCTCTGTCTCTCTCTCAGTCTCTCTGTATCTTTGCTCTCTCTCTGTCTGTCTCTGTGTCTCTGTCTTTCTGTATCTTTGCTCTCTCTCTGCCTCTGTTTCTATCTCTGTCTCTCCAGCTCTCTGTCTCTCTCTCTCTATCTTACTCTTTCTCTGTGTGTGTGTGTCTCTCTCTCCTTCTGTTTCTATCTCTGTCTCTTCCTTTTTCTCTCATATGTATGTATAATAAATCCAAATACTTACAGTTAGGGAGGAAGTTAAGGAAGGAGGATATTAGCAGTTGAGAAGATGAGGAAAGGCTACATGTAGAAGATGTCCTTGAGCTGAGTCTGAGAAAGAAGAGATTATATTCTATGAGACAGAGGTTAAGCAGAGAATATGTTCCAGGCAGAGGGGATGGCTAGTATTAAGGCTCTGGGTTGGGAGATGGTATGTCATATGTAAGGAACCAGTTTGGCTGGATCAAAGAATGTGGGAGAGTCATGTTCAAAGAGGCTGAAAAGATAGGTTCAGGCAAGGTTGTAAAAGACTTGAAAAGATAATGGACCAGTTTATGTAACATTCTAGCAGAAATAGGAGGTCTATGGAATTTATAAAAAAGGGGAAAAACACTTTGGTGGCAGTATGGAAAATGAACTAAAGTTAGTAGGGACTTGAGGGAGATTAATCAATTAGGTGATTATAGCCATCCATGTGAAAGATGATGAATGCCTGATCTGTATCAACAGTGTAAGTAGAGAGAAGGAGCTGGATGTTTCAGAGGTAGAAATGTCAAGATTTAGGATGATTGGGAATGAGGAATTGAGGTTCATTTGAAAGTTGTAAAGCCAGGAGTCAGGAGACCAGGAAAAACACCCCTAAGTAGAAGTTTGATTTGGTTGATGAACCAACAAAGGATCCTCTAAAATTGAATCCACCTCATTTTATCACAAACAGAAACTGAAGACTAAAATATTTCAATTACTGCCCAAGTTGGTATGGGACCCACTCTGGTGACTCCAAGCTTAATGTTTTTTCCACTATTCCTACCTACCTCTTATGGAAATTATCATTTGCTTTCTCTTCCAAGAATTTAAGTAGATTTTATTAAATACTATATAAGTGCAAAAAACTAAAGTCATTATTCTGGGCAAGAAAAATAAGTTAGTGGGATGCAGAGGAAAAGAGTGAGAGAGAGGGAATTTGGCTCTTTTTGTTTTTTTAAACAATGTCTAAAGCCTGTGGCCATTGTCATTACATTTTTAAATTCCTTGCTTAGTCAAAGCTTTATCTGATTAAATATTAAAGGTAAACTATGTGGTACAAAGAGCAGGATGACAGGAAATTCTCATAGGGCAGTTCTGTAAAAGTAAACTAGATAGTCAATGGCACCAACCAAACTTTGTACCCATTCCTAGCCTTCAGGAATATTGTGGTTCCTCTCTAAAACTGTAAGAATAAGAGGTGCTGAGTGATTATTTAGGCTCTTCTCTGTCAGCTAAAACACAAAGCAATGGAATTGTTTTGTATATTAGGTGAATTTTAGAAAAAAGATAGGGAGTAAATTGAAATTTTGTCAATGAAATCCTATTTTCCTATTGATTAATATTATAGAGTCAATAGCATCTAATTATCTTTTCTGATAGATCATCAAAAATAATAGTTTTGATTTCTAGAATCAGAATATGTAAACTATATGCTATAAGCTATGAAATTCTTTTGTTCACAAGTCTGTTGTATCATCTCCCTACAATTATTATTGGTATTATCTGGGTCTCATCATAATACTGGTTCTAGAGCTATCATCTCTATAGGCAAGACATTTTGCTGTCATCTGCCTTAATTTCCTGATTTGTAAAATGTTTTGGATTGAATAGTCTTTAAAGTCTTTTCTAGTAGTAATATCGTATGATTCTATAATTCTATCTCTGTTAAACATTAGTGGTATATAAACACAATTTAAGGATACTGAACAAATCATTAAGGAGACCTACAGTGTGCTCCCTTTAAAAGTTAAGTTAGTTGTATGAAAACAAATAATCACTGCTTAAATTTATCTGTTTCATGAGAATGGTTTCTGTACAACAGGACCTTCTTATATCTTCTGTGGTTGGGGGAAAGTTTTATGTTGAATGTCTGTTTGACATGTGATCCCTTATATTCCAATTCTGGACCTTCAGGTTAATAGGTTGATCCCATCACATTTTGATTCACTTCAATCAATAAGAATTTATTAAATATCAGCTTTGCTAGGCTGTATGGTATGACTAAGAATACAAAAAAGAAACAATTCCTACTCTCAAGTAGTTTACATTCTATCAGGGAAGAGATATGTATGAATATTTATATACACACATATGTGTATATACATATTCAAACAGTGTAAATTAGTATCCCCACAATAAAGACAAGATTCATACAAGGTGGTTTAAAGCAGGACTTCTTAAACTTTTTCTACCTGAGACACTTTTTCTCCCAATTTTTACTTGACCCTGTCTGGAATCTGAGCTGAGATGTTTGTGGTAGAGTTCATGCATGCACATTGCAAAGTATGCATGTTGTGTGTTCAGAACCAAGGCTTCCGTGAAGCCCTGTGATTCAATTTCCAGAAATGCCTTAAATTCATTACATTTGACTTTGAATTGATTTTTGGTCATTGAGTCTAGAAACCTTTTACTGTTGCCAAATTTTTCATGATCCCCACATTCAGTCAGAGTTGGGACCACAGTCTGAGAAACTTTGATTTAAAGAGGGAAGACATTAGACATTGGTGTGATTAAGAAAGAGGGAGGTATTTAAATTGCATCTTAAAGGAAATAAGAAATTCATTGCTATGGAGATAAGGAGAGAGGCATGAGACATGGCTAGTGCAAAAGGATGGTGTCCTTTGAATGAGGAACAATAAGGGGGAACAATGTGTAATGAAGCTGGAAAAGTAGGTTGAGGGCAAGTTTTGAAGGACTTTGAAAATCAAAGGACTGGAGCCGCAAGAATTTATTGAGTAGAAGAGTGGTACAGAGAGATCTGTTCTTAAGGTAAATCACGTTGGCAATTGTGTAGAGACTGTTCTGTGGAGGATAAATGCAATGCATAAAAAAATTAAATATAATGTAGTTAAAGAGGGAGAGTATTAAGAATGGAATTGGAATGAGATGAATAGAATGAAACCCAATGCAAAGGGCCAAGTGAGAGGTGAGAAGATGCTGAGTTAGAATGGTATAATGAACTTTGTGGATAATGAGTATGGGACAGATAAAAGAAATATTGTGTAAGTTAAAACATTGAGATTTGAAAACTGATTGGCTGTGAGGGAGTGAAGAATCCAAGAAGTCTGAGAGACATGAAAGGTAGTGGTACACTTGTTGTTTATCCTTTGTTCTCTAAAAGGATCAATGACATCAAGAGAATGATGACTTGCACACGGATTGGATTTGCCCTTGATAGAAAAAGGAAGGATTCAAAGAATGGGAGGGTGCAGGGATGACAAATATTCATTAAATTCTTATTTTGTTGAGAATACTAAATTAAAGGAGATTCTTGTCCTCTTGAAGGTCATAATCTAGAGGAAACATAAGGTAAGGGTATATAACTATAATGCATAATGGTACAGGATAAATGCATTGAAGAGCTTGAAACTAGAGGTTAGGGAAAGATTAGAGAAGAAGTGGCACCCAGTCTTAGAGGAAGTGACCTTTTTCCTTGTCAAGACAAATACTCTACAATTATCCCTTCCACATCATGATTTTCCCCATCATGATTTCAATATATAGCATGCTGGCATAAGAAATTAAGTGGGGGTTTGGGGGGAGTTTAGTGGAAACTGCAGATAACATACAAAGGCAAGCAGACAACCAGAGAAAAAACTTTTAAACTCAGAAATGTACACTATATATTATGTAATATGTTATGTAACATCAACATATTTCATCTTTCAATATTATAATAACTCAGACTTCTCTGGTATGAAGAGAGGACCAAAAATTTTTACACAACTTTTCCAGATCACAAGGACTCCATGCCCCTGACCCCTGAGATGGAGAAGGTACTTAGATCTATAATCCCATCCCTTCTGCCTGGTCAGGAACTTTCTGCTTTTTCTCTGTGTCTCTATCTCTTCTGTCTCTGTCCCTCTCATCTCTCTCTTTCTCCTTAATTTTCAATCTCTCCATATCCACTCATTTCTCATCAAGCCTCTCAAGCTACCAACCTATATATCTTTCCTAGGGTTCTCAGCCAAACTCCTAGAAAAAGCTGTCTATAGTTATACCACTTTCACACCTCTTACTCACTTCTCATCACTCCATGATCTAGTTTATATGCTTACCACTCATCAGAAATTGCTTTCTCTTGAGGTAGATAGGTGGACAAGTGAATAGAACACCAGACTTGGAATCAGGCAGACCTGAGTTCAAATTCAACTTCAGGAATTTATTCCTATGTGATCCTGAGCACTTAAGTAACTTAATTTTTGCCTCAGTTTCCTCAACTTAGGGTTATTGTGAGCATGAAATGAGGTAATATTGGTAAAGTATTTAGCACTTTTCCTGGCACATAATAGGCACTGTATAAATGCTTATTCTCTTCTCTCTAAAGTCATGGAAAATCTCTTTGTTACTAAAGTCAAGGATCATTTCTTAGCCCTTATCTTTTTTGACCCCTGCAGTGTTTGGCATTTGACCATCCTTTTCTTCTGTTTACTGTCTGCTCCTGAATTTTTTTTGATAACTATTATTCCTACCAATTTTGTAGATCTTTCTCAGTCTGCAGAATTATCATCCATGTCTATCTATTCCATATGTGGATAGATTCCAGAACTTTATCTTGGGCAATCTTCCTTTCTTCTTTCTTTCTATTCTGTTAGCAACCTCATCAGCCTATATGGGCTTTCCTTGACTCTTTCCTCCTCCTTCCTACCATTTATCTGGGGCCCTATTAGTATTTTCAGTGCCTTAAATAATTTACCATTAATAGATTATTAAACACTGGTTTCTTAATGGACTATTATTGACCTGGAAAATGGCAAATTGTTGACTGTGGTTTAACTGCACTGTGAAAGAAAACTTTGCCTGGCTGAGGAAATCATCAATGATTACATCCTTTCACCAGACCAATGAGCATGTTCACAGTGGGCATTACCTTTTGTTTTATGGCAGTCCAAATTCTCATTTTTTTAAATTTTTCATCAGGTTAGCTTGGCCACATAGAATCATCTAAATTTCCAGTCCCTTTACTCCTACTTGCTAAGTGGAATAGGAAATAGTAAATATTTTCTTTACTAATTGTTGCTATGCCTAGAATTTTACCACTAGAGAGCTATTCATAGGATAACAGATGTAGAGCAAGTAGGGACCTAAAAGTCATTTAGTCTAATATTTATTTCACAGATGAGAAGATGGAGTTCCAGAGAGATGAAATGACTTGCTAAGTAAATAGGGGCAGGAGTTAGAACTCAAACTCAGCTCCTTTAAACCCAAAGTCAGCGATCTTTTCTGTATACCATGCTTAGAGCTATCTAAAAGTAGAATGGGCTGCTCCACGTAAGACAGGGTTGGTTCTTCTTCATTAGGGCATCCCAATTCAAACTTACATGATTATTTCTTGGGGACATTGCAAAGAACTCAGGCTCTCTGGCCTGAGATTTAAGGGCTCTTTCTATAAAAGACAAGTCTCTGATAGATTTAGAATACCGGCTTTAGGATCATCAGTTAGGGTTTAGAACTGGATAGAATTGTAATCGTCATATGGACCAAAACCCAAAGATTTATTTAGGTCATTTACTATCTGCTGATAAGTCATTTCTTCTCATAGGCAATAGGGCCAAGACCAAATTTACCTCTGTCAACAATAATTAACTACTCTTGCTGTTCTGATTAATAAGTCAAGCGACATTTATTAAGCACCTACCCTAGGTGGAGCAGTACTGGATGAAGTGCTATATCTGGAGTCAGGAAAACTCATCTTCCTGAAATCAAATCCAGCCTCAGACACTTACTAGCTATGTGATGTTGAGTAAGTCACTTAACCCTATTTGCCTCAGTTTTCTTCTCTGTAAAATGACCTGGAGAAAGAAATATCAAACCACTCTAATATCATTGACAAAAAATAAACGAGCAAAAAACCCCAAATGAGGTCATGAAGAATCAGACCCAACTGAAAAAATGACAGAACAACAATTATTCCAAGCACTGTGTGAAGGATTTTTTCTAATAGATCAGATAAATGGCATGCCCTATTTCCCCTCCTCTCCCCTGCCTTTGTGTTATGCTACTCATCTGCTCTTCATAGTTCATCTAGGTTCCCTTAGCTTCATGCTATCTCTGGACTTCAGATATTACAGAGAGAAATAACCCCCCAACAACAAAACCAACCCACATGCAAGACTGGATAAAGTTGCCATTCAAAACTATCTTGGTAATGGAAACTCAGTCAAACAATAAACATTTATTAAATGACTAGGGTCCTGACAGATATTGGGAAACAATGTCAAGTACAAGATTGGTCTTTTTTCATAAAGTGAGCAATTACTGAATGATACGACTTGAAAGGCACATACGATAAAATGGAAAGAACATTGTATCTGGAGTCAGAAAATTTGGTTTCAAATTTTACTAGTAATGACTGTGTTATCTTGGGTAAGTCATTTAATTTACTGGGACCTTTATTTTCCTCAACTATAAAGTAAGGGGATTGAACTAAATTGTTTGGGGAGGACTTCCAGCTCCAGAATTATGATCCATTGCTGAAAAAATTTCTCTCCAATACATTTACCTTGGACTTTGAAATTTAGACTATTAAAAAAAGAAAAGGAAAAAGAAATAAATAACAGGATGGGAGAGAGTTACTTTAAGCTTATTGACACTATTTCATTAATTATTTCTGCAAATTAGCTTTTGAGCCTCAAGGATATGAATGAATAGGACATAAATAAATTTTGATTGGGGAATGGCTAAACATCCAAGTTGTAAGCTCCAAAGTAAAGTAAAATAAATCAAATCAGAGAAGTTTGATGCAAAGATATTTGCCCCTTTGACCAGTTCACTTCTTATCCTATATTGATGAAGGGACGTGGGAAAGAGCCTGGAATCAGTAGGAAGGCAGGCAGCGGACAACCTATCTGGTGTCAGGGCAGTGTCAAGCAACACAGTAAGGCAAGGTGATCTTTAATTCACTCCTGACATAAAAGAATGCTACCTTGGACAGAGATTTCATGTGCAATAAATCACTATCTGGCCATTGACTGTTGTTTTTCCTTGTAGTGTGTGCTCCATAAGTTTTTACTAATTTGGTTTAACTTTAAACTACAGTTACACATTGCACATCCTATTTTCTGCAGAGTTCATTGGATTTGGTTCCCCTGTGAACCCATTACTGGGTTCTAGCTGCCTTGGATCTCTGAGTTCCTCCAGTTCCTATTGAAGAAAGATTCTCTTTCTTCTCCTTTCTCTGATCCCAAAGTATACAGAGAAAACCTACAAAAGAGGAAAAAGAGTATACAATAGGAATAGGGATAGGACCCATGATTTCATTAGTATTAGGAGCTCCCCAGATAGAAAACTCCCTCTAACATTTCAGAATGATACCTTCCCTTAGAAATTTACCTAAAGCTATAGGAGATTACATGCCTTGCATAGGGTCATGCAAAGTAGAAAGGGTAGAGTTTTATAAATTTCAAGGTTGATTTTTTTTCCTTATGTGTCCTTCCTTTCCTTTTTAAAAAATAAGTTTTTTATTGATATTTTCTATTTCTTATATCATTGTAATTATCCCAAGTAATCTCCCTCCTAAAGAGTCCTCCCATAGACATAACATAAAATAAATAGATATTTTAGGGAGAAAAAAAAATCAACATACTTTACTGATACATTAAAAAAAAGTTTGAAATATGTGGAATGTGTAACACCTGTAGATGTCCCCCTCCCACCCACAAAAGGATGATTTAAAGGTCTTCTCTCATATCTCTTTATTCAAGTTCTGTTTGATCTTTATAATTTTGTTATATTTACTTTTGATTTTCTGGTGTGCCATTGTTCTTTGTATTGTTGTAGTTTCTGGGTATATTGTTTTCTTAATCTGCTTATTTTATTCTACATAATTTTATATAGATCTTTCTATGCTTCTCTGTATTCATCAAACATATCATTTCTTATGTTCACATACCACAATTTGTTTAACCATTCACCATTTGATGGACATCTACTTTATTCCTAATTCTTAGCTATCACAAAAAGTGCTACTACATTTTGTAGAGGATATAGGGACTTTCTTCTTATTAATGGCTTCCTTGGAATATAAGCCTAGTAACAGAATCACTGGTTCAAAGGATATAGAAATTTTAGTCACTTTATTTGCATAATTCTAAATGCTTTCCAAAATGGTTTTACTATTTCACAGCTCCATCAAGAATATATGAGCCTTTCACAACCCCTCCAATATTGACTTGCCATTTCCTCCCATTTTTGCCAATTTGCAAGATGTGAGGTGAAATTTCAGAGTTGTTTTAGTTTGTATGTCTTTAATTAGTAATTTGGAACATTTAAAAAACTTTGCAGTTCTTTTGAGAACTATCTGTTCATATATTTATATCTTGCATACCAAACCCTTACTAGAAAAATTTAATAAAAAGATTTTTTCTCCTTTGACCTCTTCCTTTATTATATTAGATGCATTAATGTCTATGCTTTTTAATTTTGAGTAATCAAAGTTATGTATTTTGTCTTTTGTAATTGCCTCTATCTCCTTTGGTTAAGAATATTCCTTTACTGGCTGATTCAGTATCAGGAAAATTATTGCCATAATTGATCATGTCAATAACAAAACCAACATGTGATAATCTCAATAGATGCAAAAAAAGCTTTTGACAAGATATAGCACCATTCCCATTAAAAACATTAGAGAGCATAGGGATAAAAAGAGTTTTCCTTAAAATAATAAGCAGTATCTATCTAAAACCAACAGCATGCATTATTTCTAATGGAGAAAAACTAGACACATTCCCAAAAAGATCAGGAATGAAACAAGGATTCCCATCATCACTACTATTATTCAATATTATATTAGAAATATTAGCTTTAGCAATAAGAAAAGAAAAAATAAAAAAATTAAAATAGGCAATGAGGAGATAAAACTATCACTCTTTGCAAATGATGTGATGATATATTTAGAGAATCCTTGAAAATCATTCAAAAACCTACTTGAAACAATTAACAGCGTTAGCAAAGTTGCAGGATACAAAATAAACCCACACAAATCATTAGTATTTCTATATATTACTGACAAAACCCAGCAGCAAGAGATAGAAAGATAAATTCCATTAAAAATAACTGTAGACAAAAAATAAAATATTTGGGTGTCTACCTGCCAAGACAAATCTAGAAACTACATGAATTACAAAATACTTTTCACTTTAATAAAGTCAGCTCTAAACAATTGAAAAAATATTAATTGTTCATGGATAGGCTGAGCTAATATAATAAAAATGACAATTCTGCCTGAATTGGTTATTTGTTCAGTGCCATACCAATTAAACTGCCAAAATTATTTTATAGAGCTAGAAAAATAATAACAAAATTAATCTGGAAGAACAAAAGATCAAGAATATCAAGAGAATTAATAAAAAAATACAAAAGATGGTAGTTTAGCAGTACTGTATCTAAAACTATATTATAAAATAACAATCATCAAAACCATTTGATACTGGTTAAGAAATAGAGTGGTGGATCTGTGGAATAGATTAGATTCACATAACACAATAATCAATGTAATTAATAGTAATCTAGTATTTGATAAACCCCCAAAATTCAGCTTCTGACACAAGAATTCACTATTTTACAAAAATTACTAGGAAAACTGGAAAATAATATGTCAGAAACTCAACATAGACATGCATCTCACAACCTATGCCAAAATAAGATAAAAATGAGTACATGATTTGGGCATAAAGGATGATACCATAAGCAAATTAGGAGAGCAAAAGGTAATTTACCTATCAGATCATTGGAGAAAAAAGGGATTTATGACCCAAGAAGAACTAGCAAAAACTATAAAATTCAAAGTAGACAACTTTTATTACATTAAATTAAATAGTTTTTGCACAAACAAAACCAACCAAAACAAAAGTAGAAGGAAAGTACAAAGCTGAGGAAAAAATTTTATAGACACTGTTTTTGATAAAGGTCTCATTTCTAAAATATATAAAGAACCATGTCAAATTTATAAGAATACAAGTCATTTCTCAGTTGATCAAAAGATATGAACAGACAAATTTAGGATGATAAAATTAAAGCCATATATAGTCTGAAATATGAAAAATATGAAAAAATGTTCTAAATCATTATTGATTAAAGAAATACAAATTAAAACAGCTCTGAGGTACCACCTCATGTTTCTCAAATTGGTAAAGTGACAGAAAATGATAATGATAAATGCTGGAGGGCATGTGGGAAAACTAATGGATTGTTGTGGAGTTGTGAAATGGTCCAACTATTCTGGAGAGCAATCTGGAACTATGCTCAAGAAAATCATAAAAGAGGGATAAAGGACCCACATCTGCAAAAAATGTTTATAACAGCTCTTTTTTGTGGTAGCAAAGAATTGGAAAATGAATAGATGCCCATCAATTGGGGAATGGATGAATAAGTTGTAGAATATGTAGGTAATGAATATTGTTCTATAAAAAGGATGAAAAAGCCTGGAAAGATTTACATGAATAGATTCTGAATGAAACAAGCAGAACCAGGAATACATTGTACACAGTAACAGCAAGAATGTATGATGAATAACTATGAAAGACTTGGTTCTTCTCAGTGGTTCACTGATCCAAGAAAATCCCAATAAAATTTGGATAGGAAATGCCATCTGCATCCAGAAAAAGATCTGTGGAGATTGAATATAAATCACACATGGTATGTTCATTTCTTTTTTCTGTTTTTTTTCCTCTCCCATGGTTTTTCCCTTTTGTTCTAATTTTTCTCTCCCAACATCATTCATAAAGAAATGTGTATTTTTTAAAAAAGAGTATTCATCTGCTGTGAGAAGTATATGACCTATTTTTCTTCTAAATTTATATAGTATCACATTTATATTAAGGAAATTAATTTTGGTTGTATTTTTGTTTTTATTATACTGTCACAGTCTAATCACACACACTGAATATTTCTCTAATTATTTAAGTAGTTCTTTATTTCCTTAAAGAGCACTTTGTAATTGAGTCTATACAAGTTTTTTATATTCTTTGGTGGGTTAATCCATAGATATTTTATGCATTTGTAGTTATTTGTAATAGAATTTCCCTTTCTATTATTGGTTCTTGTATTTTGTTATTATTATAGAGAAATGCTATTGATTTTTAAGGATTTATTTTGTAGCTTACAGCTTTGATGAAACTATTGTCTTAGAATCTTTGTTGATTCCTTAGGATTTTCCAAGAAAATCACATGTCATCAATAAATAGGAATACTTTTGGCTTCTCTTTCCTTAGCTTTATACTACTTTATACTTTATTATATATATATATATATATATATATATATATAGAATAATACTTTATTATTATTCTATATTGCTTATTTCTGTTGCTATCACTTTCAGAATAGTATCCAATAATATTGGGGAGAGAGGATATCCTTGCTTCACTCCTATTTTTAGAGTGCTTTCCTATGCATACTGATATTTTTCTAATTGTTCAGATATGGCTTTATTTGTTTGAAAAGTATTTTGTAATTGTGTTCATATACTTCCTGGGTTTACCTTGGCAGATAGCATTTTTATAATATTAATGATTGCTCTTTTTAGCATAAAAGAGTATTGTACCTTGTCAAAAGCATTTTTTGCATTTATTGAGATGATTGTGTGGTTTTAGATGTTCCAGTTTTTAATAGGATTCATTATTCTGAATGTTATCCTAATGTTGAACTGTCTTTATATTCTTAATAAAAATTCTACTTGATCATAATCCCATCACACAGACTATAGTGATTTAATCCAATAAATCATTCATTACGATCAAGTCAGGGTTCTTTAATGACATTATTAACCCATAGTTTTCTTCCTTTCCTTTTATTTTTACAAAATAAAAATAAAGCATGTTCTTTTTCTTGAACAGAATCTCCAAATAATCTACTCTTCAGTTCTTTCCCAGGCTCTCACTTCAGAATTGATTGATAAAATATAATGTAATTTCCAAAATTCACTTTTCTAATCCGGATACTTCGGTTTTTATATATCTCTTGCTGTTTTTTCTTTACCTAAAACTCTGTATCTGATATAAGAATCTAAATCAGTTTTGTCTAGTATGGAACTAGTTTTCAGATAAGACATATAGGTTACTTGAGATATATAATTATGAGAAAATTCCTTCCATAAATCTTCAGATCTTACTGTATCAACAGAATCTAGGTCCTTGCTTGAGGGTGTCTTAGCAACAGATAGATCCAGTGTCCCAGCCAGGCAGAGTTAGTTTCAAACAGAGTTATAAAGTTTTTTCACAATTTCCATAATTGAACAAAGTTTTCTTGCGAGACAGAAATGGAAAAAAAAAGAACTGAGCTAGCTACAGAATTGAGTCACAATATGGAATTAATGTGGTTCATTCAATTCCCACAATTTTCTCAATGTCTCCCTTTGACTCATGGGAGAGAGAGGCAGTCCTTTCCTCCCAAGGATAACTTATCTATATGCCAAATTTATAAGGTTTTTAATGTGTTGGTCCTCACGATCAACATTATGCATCAAAAAAGACCATTGGGATGCTTCTTCTTGCATATCTTAATACAACAGGGAACAGTCTAACAATAAAGATATATAACTCTTATTCAATAAACTCTAGAAGTAAATTAAGTCAGCTAACATCAAAATATTTAGAGGGTAATGGACTGATTCTGAGAGGGGTGATTTACATGACTTCAGGAACACCATGAAACAAAAGGCCAAAAAATAAATAAATGATCATCAATATTAAATATTATCACATTTCCTTTATTTTTGTAATCCATTCCCTATGTCCATTTAATCATTATATTTGTCTTAAGTTCCAGATGTCCTATGTAGTCTTTTGGTCCCTGGAAATATCTGCTCTTGGACATTCTGGAATAGAGCAGTCCTCAGGACTGCTTTAAAGAGTACTCTGCTTCTCTAGTTCCAAATCACTTATAAAGATTCATAGCTAATTGTGCAAAAATCTGCCGGTAACAAGACTTAATACAATTTTAGCACAGTCTCCTAAATTTGGCTTCCCAGACCTGATACTTTAGAGACTTTCAGTTTTTATGTAGCCCTTGGTGTTTCTTTCTGTACTTAAACCCTGTATATGATATAAAAATTTTTAAAAAGAGAAAGAAAGATATCTGATATAAGAATCTGAAAAAAAGAGAAAAGGAAGGAAGGAAGGAAGGAAGGAAGGAAGGAAGGAAGGAAGGAAGGAAGGAAGGAAGGAAGGAAGGAAGGAAGAGGAAGGAAGGAAGGAAGGAAGGAAGGAAGGAAGGAAGGAAGGAAGGAAGGAAGGAAGGAAGGAAGGAAGGAAAAGAGGAAAAGGAAGGAAAATGAAAGAAGAAGAGAGTAAAGAAAAGGGGAGAAGAGGAGAGATGAGGGGAGGAGAAAGAAGGAGAGGAGGAGAAAAGAAGGAAGAAGAGGGAAGGGGAAAAAGAGAAAAAAAAAAGAAATATTCCAAAAGATACTTTCTCTGTCACTTCAGCTCTGGCCACACTGGGATTCCATTAAGTCACATACTCAAAGAAAGGAAAACTCTTTTCTGGTTTGTAGGAATTGTGGCATTATAAATGAATTAGAGATCCCAAATCATGATACCTGCTAAAAGCATCTTGGTAAATTTTGGAGGTTTGGATATTAAGGAGATTGAAGATTAATCATTCAGGAGTTTGGAGATTAATCATTCTAAGGTTTCGGGGGAGAACTCCTGAGACTTTGGGTAATTGCAGGGGACCTTAATGAGTTTTAGTTAATTAACTGACATTTTGTATTGATATATTTTGATAAGACAAACATTTCCCAACAAACATTCAAACAACCTACATCCCCTACCCCCCACACACACATTCTATTTCCTGGAAACAGTTACACAATACTGTTCAGATCTCTCATAGCAGTGATTATAACTGATAGCTCATGTCATATTCCATTCTTGGAGTTTTCTAGATGTTAATAGACAGGAAGGGTCTATGCTTTAACCCTGATGCTATGGTACCATTATTGACTGTTTTACTTGACCTAAATTTTGTTGCCTTTTAGTGTTGTTATTTTCAATATTGCCACAATTGTTGTCCATGGTTGGCTCTGCTTTCTGCACTCTTCATACATCCCTTTATACAACTTTTGACACATTTCTTTGAGCTCTTTATATTTATCATTTTGTATAACATAATAACATTAAAATAGATTCCTAAGGTGCATTTTGTTATGGCCATTCTCTGATTGGTGGGCAAAAATCTCTTTCCAGATTTTTGTTGTCACAAATAATGATGGTATGGATATTGCTGAATGCATGTCTTTTTTTTTGATTTTGTTAACTTTCTTGCTGTATAATTCTGCAATAATTTCTCAGACTGAAGGACTGCAAACAATTCAGTAAATTTGCTTGAATGGTTGGACCAAAATGCAGCCTTACCAACACTGAATTATCCTGCCTAATTTACCATAACTCCATCAATATCAGATTTTCTCATCATTCCCAGCATTACTCATTGATGGATGTGAAGTCTTAGAATTGTTTTGATGCATGTTTCTTTGATTATTAATGATTTTGAGCAATTTTAAAGATGATTGCTTAGTATTATTTGCAAGGTTCTTATCATTTAATTTTGATCCTGAGCATCAGTTATAGGGCAATACATATCTGTCCCTGTCTCTTTGTCTCTGTCTCTGTGTCTCTGTGGATTTGGTTGCATCTTAGCTTTCTAAAATAATTTTATCCAACCCTCACAGTTGAGAACCTGAGCAAGTATATCTTTCCACCAGTCTTGCCATTCAATGCATTTCTTCCTTTTAGAAACTACCCAGGAAAGATATTAATGCTTCCTTATCTCTCTCTTTTCCTTCCTTCCTTTTTCCTTTTCTTTCCTTCTCTTTCTTCCCCTCTCCTTCTTTCATCTCCATGTCTTCCTTTCCTGCTACCCACCCTGCTTTCAAATCTAATTCCAAGATGAATATTTATTTCCCTAAAAAAGTTTCAAGAGATCTCATCAATTTGGATTTTAGGAATTGTTTTAAGTACAATTGTCTTTAAGATAGGACTTCTCTTTCTTCCTAGACTGTCTCTTGAGTATTCTCTTCTTCCCTGTGAAGAATATTCTAAACCAAAAAAAGGGCATCTATTATCCATGGCTCAAGACCAAATGTGACTGGGCATAGTCTACTTTAATGGGCTTTTTTGTAGGGGTTATGATTGAGACCAAGGACTTCTCATGTTCCTGATCTACCATAGACTGGAGTTTCTGCACTGGGGTGAGCTAGAACTCATTCCTCATGTGGTCTGCACAGAATGAACTCCAAAAATTAACCCTTAAGGCTGGCTTGCCCCTGCCACGTAAAATGACTCCCCAGCCAGAGGCTCTTTCTTTCTACACATACTCATCAGCAGACACACAACCAATGACCCACACTGTTTGCTTTCAACACTCATCAATCAGCACCCACACAACAAAGACACTGACACATGATCCCTCGCTGACAAACATGTTCAAGTGGAAATGGTTCCAGGCATCCACAGTCAGTCCTCCTGCACTCTCAGCCATTCTACTATCACCACTCAGAGGCCAGCCTGCCGCCATGTGATAACCAGCAGTAAAGAGCCATCTTCATCATTATTTTATAGCCCTGAAGATAATCCGTGATAGCAAACAGCATGATTTTCCCCTGACTCATCCACGTGCATATCGTCACTTCAGACTCCTTCCTTTAATTCTTTGTCCCATGTCACCCTTCATGGCGAGAGTTGGGAGTGGGGTCCAGTCCCTAGAGGTCAAATGATCTCCCTTTCCATGATTCATGTTCTCTTTTCTGAAGGATCTGCCTGAAATAAATTTTACTAGCTAGATTTTTCTGACTGATTTGCTTCTCAGTGGTAAAATGATCACATCCACCTATGTTTTATATCACTTTCAATTCCTTTGGCCACGATCACCAAGAATCCAAGGACTGGTTTTCTACACTGTGTTCAGCATAACTTCTCCTTCCTAAATAAATTTATCTGTCATTATGAATTTATACTCCCTATTGATTCTGCCATGGCTCATAGTTGTTGAGAATGAGACAATGGACAAGTGGAGCTGACAGATTCCAAGAAGAGAACTACATACTTTTTAGACTTCTAAGTTACAGGTTTCACTCACTCTATACTTCAGATTGATGAGTCATCGGTTCAAATTTTGTCCTTTTCTCCCAGAATACTACATGTCTTTAATTAACCCCCACCCCAAAGTCAGACAATTCTAGAATATCAACATATTTTTATTTTCTAGTATTGGAAAGCAGGACAGTTGATCTCTGGGAGTGGAATAGCAGCAACTTTTGGCATTTGCTCTCATTCAGGTATCAGACTCTCTCCCATGTCTCAACTGCCTAAGCCAGCACATAAAATCGAGAGGATTCAGGGCTTCCATGCTGGTGTTTGAAGTCTGGCCAAATCATATTGCTGTTGCAAATTCTTGTTTTTGAAGCAGTGAGAGATAGAGAATTAAATGAAACCTCACCTTGGCACAGTGGAGTGACTGGTCCTGTGGAGGTTCTCCAGTGGTTTTCCTTATTTGTATGAGTGTTCTCATGTATGTACCTGTATGTGTGTGTGTCCAAAGGGAACTCCTCCCATATGCTGGACTGTGCTGTCAAACTGCCTGTGGTCTTGAATATAGAAAATAAAATAGGAAAGTGACTGTGATGAATCTGTCTTACTAAGTCCACAATAGTTATGTTTTTAAAAAGCACTTTCTGGGCCAATCTTTCTCCCTTAGGGCAAGTTGGAGTTGGAGGTTTTGGTAATCTGATTACAGAATCAATCCAACCCCATAGGCATAGGAAACTGATGACTAGATGAATGAATTAGAGGGACACTGGAGAAAAGCACTGTTGAGTCCAGTTTTACTGAGACCAGTCTTGGTTGGAGGCTACAAGAAGCCATCTACAGATGGTCTCTGTCATTCAACCAACATTTACTAGATGCCTACTATGGAAGTATTTCTCCGTTATTTTTCAGTCATATCTGACTTTTTGTGACCCCAGTTTGGGAGGGTTTTCCTGGGTAAAGATACTAAAACAGTTTGTCATTTTTTTCTCCAGCTCATAAGTAAGGAACTGAAGCAAAGTGATTTGCTTAGGTTCACACAATTAGTAAGTATCTGTGGCCAAATTTGAACTCAGGATGATGAGTTTTTACTGTAGGCCGGGCACTCTGTCCACTGTGACACTGAGTTACCCTCTGGGAATATAAAGAAATGCAAAAAACACAGTCCCTATGCTCCAGGAGTCATAGACTAATGAGAGAGACTACATGCAAATTATGTACAAACGAGATCTGCCTCTTTTAATCCTTATTTGTCTGTCATCATCACTCTCTGTTTTTGGTCTTTATTTCTGGCTGGGTGTCTCTAGCTTTCTGTCTCTGTCTTTGTCTCTCAGTCTCTATTTTTATTTCTGTCTATCTCTCTGTGTCTGTCTTTGTCTCTTGGTATTTAGTTGTGTCTGTCTTTATTTCTGTCTCATGTTTCTTGGTCTCTATTTTTGGCTTTGGCTCTGTCTTTATCTCTCTGTCTCTGTTTTTGTCTCTCTTTGTCTCTTTGTCTTTGTCTTTCAGTTGCTGTTTTTGTCTCTCTCTTTGTCTCTCTGTCTGTCTTTCAGTCTCTATTTTTGTGTCTGTCTTTATATCTCTGTCTCTGTCTCTTGATCTTTAGTTCTGTCTGTCTTTATCTGTCTCTTGTCTCTTGGTCTCTATTTCTGGCTTTGGTTCTGTCTATATCTCTCTGCCTCTGTTTTTGTCTCTCTGTCTTTGTCTTTCAGTCTCTGTTTTTGTCTCTATCTTTACATCTGTGCCTCTGTCTTTGTCTCTCGGTCTCTCTTTGTCTCTCTGTCTTTGTCTTTCAGTCTCTATTTTTGTGTCTGTCTTTATATCTCTGTCTCTGTCTCTTGATCTTTAGTTCTATCTGTCTTTATCTGTCTCTTGTCTCTTGGTCTCATTTCTGTGTCTGTCTTTGTCTCTCTGTCTCTGTATCTGTTTCTGTCTTTATCTCTCTATCTTTGTCTCTGTCAGTTTTTTATCTCTTTGCCTTTGTTTCTGTCTTTCTCTGACTGTATTTTTGACTTTGTCTTTCTGTTTTCTCTGCCCTTGTTCCTTTGTCTCTCTTGCAGTTCTTACTGTACATTTGTGGTTTGAAGCTTATAATTTTAAAAAATTTCCTGGTTACCACTACACTAGGTATCTAGTATAACACAGCCAATCTTTGTCAGAGTGAGACCTGAATCCTGGCTAGCCTTACTTCCCCTCCAGCTCTTTATTCATTATATCATGCTGCCTCTTGGCTTTTAATATTGGAAGGTTGAACTAAATGACTTCTAAGGTCCCCTCAAGTTTTCTGAGTCTGTCTATATGAGGGAGATAATGTTGGCTTTGCCCAAGATTGTCCCCTTATTGGAAATGTGGTGCATAATCTCTTATCTGCAGAAATGGAAATATCCATTGCCCTTGGACTTCTGGTGCCATTGTGGTCTGTGGTAAGTGGAAGTTTCCTAGCCCACTTATGTCTCAGGTCCTGCATTACCTCATCTCCAGGCTGGCTCCACTTACCAGGGAAAAGGTAGTCCACTAACCCCTGCTCAGTGAAAGCCAGAAATACTTCTGGAAAATGTACCTCTGTTTTAGATTGATTCTACACAGATTTATAGAATGTTAGAATGGAAGGAAATTTTAAAGATTATCTATTCCAACCACTTCGTTTGATATATTAGAAAACAGACCCAAAGAGCTTGTCCAAGGGTACATTTCTAGCTACTTCTTGAAAAAACAAGAACTAGAATCCACTTCTTGCATCCTGCTCTGGAATCCTTTTCTACAATACCATATCCCATTTGTCCAAACTTTTTTTTTACTTAGTTTATACCACACACACACACACACACACACACACGCACACACACAAACTCCCACTATAGCTCAAACCCTAGACTATATTGAGAAGTAGTATATTGGAAAAGAATAATAACAATAACATTTATTATATTATCTTTCCTCTAGATAATCATTTTTTTCAATGTCTTCTCATATCTCATTTGATTTTCATACCACTTCTGGTAAGATTTCTTGTTGCTTTCTTTGTTCATTCTTGAAGAGGATCAATAACAATAGGAGGGTGATGTCTTGACTGCAAGTGCACTGGATTTAAGTGAGCTAGGGCTGTGCAAAGTCATTGATCCCACTTTTTCCTCCAGAGTCATTGTAATCCAGTGGCAAGATATGGATCAGGATGATTGGTGATGGCCATGGAAGCAGTGGAATCTTTCCCATATTTTTGTTGGTCTGAAGCAAAGTTCATTCAGTAGTTAAAGGCTAGGTAAGAAGAATTGAGGTTAAAATAGCCTACTTTGCCTTCAACCTTACCCCACAAAAAACATGATCAAGCAAGGGAAGACCCTCAAAGTTTCTGCTCAGTACAGAGATAATTGCTATTTTATACTCATTCTGTGCTATCAAAACCAAAACAATGTGTAAGTGAGGCTTGGGCTCGAACCTACTATTGGCTTATCAGTAAGTAGGACAAGTATTGTAACAAAACTAAAGCACAGAGAAATTAAGTTAATTTATTAGTGTCATAGTATGAGGTTGTTTTTGTTGCTGTTTATTTGTTATTTGGTAAAACCAAAATTAAAAATCAGGCCTCCTAATACCTAGATTTTTCCTTTATCTTGTTATACCACAATTTACACTGAAAATAAGTGAAAAGTTTGACTTACACATTGTCTTTAACCAAGCACAAAACTCATGGAATAGGATAATTTCCTGAACTCTTGAAAGTTTTGCCAATGACTAAATAGAATTTATATCAGCCTAATTCTGCATGGTTGTATTTCCATGTGATAGAGACTTTGTGAAATATAATCCATAATGCTCTCAGAGGTAAAGGCATTGTGAGTGGAAAGGAGAAAAGCTTCCTGCAGAAGGTGGAATAGAAGCTGACTTCTGAAGAAAGCCAGGAGGTAGAGATGAGGAAGAAAAGAATTCCTGGAAGGGAGATGATCGGTAAAAACCTATGGAATCAGGGGAATGAGTGTTGTGTTAGATAAATGGCTAGTAACTCATGGTGGGCAAATTATAAAAGAGGGCAGTAAAAAAAGATTAGAAAAAAGAGGCAAAAGCCAGATTGTAAAGGGCTTTAAATACCCAAAACTGGAGTTTTTATTTTCTCCTAGAGAAAATAGGGAGCCACTGGATTTTATTGAGTAAGGAGATGACATGATCAGACATATTTTAAGGAGAAGAATGGGGAGAAAATGGGCTAGAGGTAGGAAGATAATCCAACAATCATCAGTTAAGGAGTGTGGTGATGAGGGATTGTAGTGAATAATCTTTGGGAGTTGGAATAGAAAGGAATTTGGATGCACAGCATTTTTTAAAAATTATTTTAAAGTTTTTTATTTTCAAAACATACACATAGATAATTTTCAGTAGTCACCCTTCTAAAACTTTATGTTCCAAATGTTTTCCATCCCTTCCTTACACCCCTTTCCCTAGAGAGCAAGTAATCCAATATATGTTAAAGATGTGCAATTCTTCTAAACATATTTCCATAGTTATCATGATGCACAAGAAAAATCAGCTCAAAAAGGAAAAAAAATGAGAAAAAAAAACAAAATACAATCAAACAAATACAAAAAAGTGAAAATACCATATTGTGATCCACATGCAATTCCCATAGTCCTCTCTCTGGGTGCAGATGGCTCTCTCTCAAGTCTATTGGAATAGGCCTGAATCACTTCGTTGTTGAAGAGAGCCATGTCCATCAAAATTGATCATCATCATGTAATCTTGTTGTTGCCATGTACAATGTTCTCCTGATTTTACTCACTTCACCCAGCATCAGTTTATGTAAGTCTCTCCAAGTCTTTCTGAAATCATCCTGTTGATCATTTCTTGTAGAACAATAATATTCCATTACATTTACATACCATAACTTATCCACACATTTTCCAACTGATGGGCATCCACTCAGTTTCCAGTTCTTTGCCGCTACAAAAAGGACTACTACAAACTCTTTTGCACATGTGGGTCCTTTTCCCTTTTTTATGATCTCTTTGGGATACGGAGCTAGTAATGACACTGGACAGAATAGTTCTTAAAATTGGATGGGAGCAGATACTTCTCATGCATATTTATAAATGAGTTGTTCTCTGATACATTGTTGGTGGAATTGTGAATGCATCCAACTATTCTGGAGAGCAATTTGAAACTATGCTCAAAAAGTTATCAAACTGTGCATACCCTTTGACCCAACAGTGTTTCTACTGGGTTTATATCCCAAAGAGAGCTTAAAGAAGGGAAATCTACATGTGCAAAAATGTTTGTGGGAGCCTTTTTTGTAGTAGTACAGGTTACTGTGCAAGAAACTGGAAATTGAGTGGATGCCCATCAATTGGAGAATGGCTGAATAAATTATGGTATATGAATGTTATGGAATATTATTGTTCTATAAAAAATGACCAGCAGGATGATTTCAGAAAGGCCTGGGGAGACTCACATGAACTGATGCTGAGTGAAATGAGCAGGACCAGGAGATCATTATATACTTCAACAACAATACCATATGATGATCAATTCTGATGGACGTGGCTCTCTTCAACAATGAGATGAACCAAATCAGTTCCATTTGTTCAATAATGAAGAGAACCAGCTACATCCAGCGAAAGAACTCTGGAAAATGAGTGTGAACCACAACATAGCATTTTCACTCCCTCTGTTTTTGTCCGTTTGCATTTTTTATTTCCTTCTTAGGTTATTTTTACCTTATTTCTAAGTACAATTTTTCTTGTGTAGCAAAATAACTGTATATATATATGTATACATATATTGTATTTAACATATACTTTAACATATTTAACATGTATTGGTCTATCTAGGGGAGGGGATGGGGGAAGGAGGGGAAAAGTTGGAACAGAAGGTTTTGCAAAGGTCAATGCTGAAAAATTACCCATGCATATAACTTGTGAATAAAAAGCTATAACCAATAAACAAACAAATGAATGAATAAATAAATAAATGAACAAATAGCTAGATAAATAAATAAATAAGTTAAGAAAAAAAAAGTGAGCTGTCCTGTCAAAGACCAGGATGGAGACTACTGATAATAATTCTATAGATGTGTCTGAGCTCTGATCTAATGTGCAACAAAATTACAGACTCAAAGTAGGAAGGAAATCCATACCTGTCTTTATCTAAAGACCTCTAATGAAGAACTCACTCACTCTGGAAGCAGCTCATTCCACTTTTGGAATAATTGCAATTGTGAGGAGGTTTTTCTTTTGCATCAAACCTAAATCTCTCTCTTCACTTTTTTTTACTGTATTTAGTTGCCCTAACTCCTTTTCTTTAACCTATGCACATCAGATTTCTCCCTAAAATTTTTCCATTGTTCCAAGCTGACCTGAAATAACTACAATGCTTGTACTGGCACTTCTGTGAAGAACATTAAGAAGAACAGATAGATGGGAAAGGAACAACTATACCCTGGATAAAGCCAGCCCATACAAAGTGGTGGACGGAGCCAGGAGTGAGATTGAGCAGCATGGACATAGATAAAGAGGCCAGTTGAGATTACAAGGTATTAGACAGCTATATCAGCCTGTTGTTTTTCCCCTTGTTCCATCATTGAAATGAGTGAGTCTGTTCATGAGCATCTCTGCTGGTATAGAATCTTGGCTTCTGCTGCTCCAGAATCCATATATAACATGGATTGGAATTGGAGTCAATAGTCATGGCTAGTTTCAGTTCCAGCCAGCCAGGAATTACCTGTCTGAATGCTAATAGCTTAGCTCTCTCTTGATCTCATCCCTAGAGACAGGAACCCAACAGAGAGCATTGGGTTTAGTGACAGTTTCACTAAAGAAATCTGTGAGCTCAAATCTCAAATCCATGGGATTCTTTAGGCTTAGCTATGGGATATACAAAGTCTTTCACCCAAACCCCTAGCATTGTGCCATAACCGATATTGCCACATCATAATGGATTTAGAATATATACATTCCTGGTTTCATTTGACTGACCATCTTCCTGCTCTTGCCTTTTACAGCATTACATATATCTTTCCCTGGCTTCAGGCACCAAGGTATTTAAGAGGGTAATAACCTGATAGAAATCTATGGAACAAGTAGGAATTTTATTATCCAAACCATCCTTTCTAAAAGGCTTCCCTGGTAGATGAATGCTCTTGCAGCTGTAATTGTGTTGACAAATAGTGATCAGTTAGTTTAATTACATGGAAAGTACAGCCATAATTTAGGTTTGCTACCAGGCCTCTTAGCACAGTGGGGAGCAAGAGACACAAACCTCATGGCTAGACCAAAGAAAATTATTTTTAAAATAATAGACCATCCATCGCATGCATTCGAGCTAAGATGGAAACTGTCCCAGTCTTCCTTGTGGGTCCTCTGCTTACCACATGACTGATCTGGCTGTCGTAGGAAGGAAACATAAACCTGAAAGGCCTTGTCAAGGTTTCCCTGAGAAATCTTCCTGAATTTTCTTGGATAGAAATCAAAGTGACCTACCCCCAGATCCCATGATAGAGTTGATAACATGCTGGATTTAGAACCAGAGGATCCAAATTCAAGTTTCAATTCTGCTATTTGCTCCTTGTGTGACTTTAATCAAGTCCCTTAATCACTCTAGACCTCAATTTTCTCATCTATAAAATGTGGGGAATGGGCTACATGATTTCTAAGTCTCCCCCAATTTGAAATCCTAGGATCCTGGTTCTGTGACTGAGTCATTGCGTGAGCTTGCAAGATTCACTTCCTCTGTCTGTCCAGCTCTGTCTCTGTCTGTCTCTATCTCTGTCTGTCTCTCTCTGTCTCTCTCTCTCCCTCAGTCCCACCTCACTTATATTTCAGGATGTTTAGAGGAGTCCAATGTGATAATGAATCTGATGTTTCAAGGAACCCACTCCCTTGTTCTGAAAATAAGGAAAATCAGCCTGGAAAGCTCGATCAGCATCCTCATTAGGTGGGATGGAGAAGAAAGGAAGGGGGATGAGTCTTGCAGTCAGAACAACCAGCCATCAGCCCAGCTCACTTGGGGGCGAGGGGAGTGGGGAGGAGGGAGCGGCCAGCAGTGTGTATATTACTTCTCCCTTTCTCTCTCTCTGGCCAATATTGGAATTCCTTCAGTTTCATTAGCATCCTGTTCAGTCAAGCTGGGAGATGGGAATTAGAGAAGGCTGTTAAATAAGTTCTGGGTTTGTATATTTCTTCACTAGAAAACTACTAACCACAGACTTCCTCTGGACTCCTGGCAACGGGGGAGAAAAGCCCAGCAACAACAAACCCACAGCAGCGTCACATGCTTAAAAAGACCAAACAGACTCCTTGGTCTAATAAGCCCAGACAGAGCTTTATTTCCAGCAGGAAATTCTAAAGATCCAAACGAAGAGACCCTGCTATGCTACTGAACTACCAGTCTTTTCAATAAGAATCTGGGGGTCATAAGTTAAAACTTGGCATTAGTCCCTGTGCTGGCCTGACTCCCACAGCCTACCACCCAAAAAGGAATTGCCAGAAGAAGCCTCTTGAACATTTTACTTTCAGCACCCCACGTCTCTTCTATCTTTTGTCCTTTTATTTTCCTTTTAAAATTATTGATTTTTAAGAAATCTCATCTTTATTTCTAAGCACATCTTTTTTTTATTCTCCTACATAGTCATCCCCTAGAAGGCTGGGGAAGAGAGAGAAAGAAAGGAGGAAAGAAGGAAGGAAGGAAGGAAGGAAGGAAGGAAGGAAGGAAGGAAGGAAGGAAGGAAGGAAAGAAGGAAGGAAGGAAGAGAGGGAGGGAAAAAAGAAAGAAAAAAGAAAGAAGCAAGGAAAAGAATGAAAGAGGGAAGAAAGGAAAGAAGAAGGAAGAAAAGAAAGTGAGGAGAGAAAGAAAGACAGGGAGATAGGGAGAAAGAAAAAGGAGCAAGAAAGGCAGGGAAAGAAGAAGTAAGAAAAGAGAGAAAGAGAATTGTTTCAGCAAAACTAAGCACTGCAGTTCAGGTCAGAGCATGTAGCCCCCCACTTTTGCAAAGAAGGGAAGAATGTGTATCTTTTCACCTCTTTTAGGGGACCAAATGTAATCACTGTAATTATATAATGTTCAGGCTTTTGTTCTTTGTTGTTCTTTCCATTTTCATTGCTATAATCATTGTGTATATTGTTTTTCTGGTTCCACTCATTTTCACTTTGCAGCAGTTGATATAAATCCTCCCTTCATTCTCTGAATTCTTCAGGTTTCAGTTCAGGCAAAATCTTCTGCATGAAAACTTTTTTATCCTTCCCAAATGCTAGTGCTCTCCATCTTTAAACTACCTTTATTTAACCAATTGTGTAAATTTGTATTTATTAATATTATATACATTTTATATGTAAGTATTAATTCCTATGAGGATATAAGCTCATTGAAAGTGGGGGGTTATTTAGTTCCTTATTCTTGTATTTCCAATGCCTGGTTATAGTATCTGACACATAGTAGGCATTTATTATATACTTATTGACTGATTCATAGTGATCATTTCTTATGGCAGTGTTATATTTCATCAGATTTATTCACTGTAATTTATTTAGTCATTGCCCAATGAATGAACGCCTACTCTGTTTCTTTCTTTCCCTCTACAAAAATACCATTATAAATATTTTGACGTATTTAAGGTCTTTTATTCTATTTTGATCTCCTTGGGGTATATTTCCAATTGTGTTATCTCCAATATCTTTGTCCTCCTAGCTTTACCTTTGTTCAATTCCCACTTCTGATATTTACTCCTTGTGTGACCTTCCCTGGGCCTTGAGTTTCCTATTCACAATATGAGAGAACTTAACTACACAGCCTCTGAGGTCCTTTCCAGATAAAAATTTATGATTCTCTGCTCCACAAGGGGTGGCACTATGCCATCAGTCTTTTCAAGAAAAAGAAATTCACTCACATTAAAGTGTAAAATATTTAAGTAATTCAATTTAGCAAATATCAAGCACCTACTGTGTATAAAGCTCTATGCTAGGGAACTGAGGGAGATGCAGCTCAGCAAGGGGTTAGGATATCAAATGTATAATAATATAAAATAATCCATAATATGTATTTTAGAGAGGTGCAGAAAAATATTTAGAGCTGACTGAGGTCTGGGGTAAAGAGCTTGTAACCAACTTGGAGGTAAACATAGAAGATTTCATTGAGGAGGTAGCATTTGAGTTAACATTAAATTAAAAGATCCATGGAAATTCAAGGGCAAAAAAGGAGAAAGGGACATTATAAGGGACAGGAACTATAGAGAGCAAACATAAAGATTGTTAAGTACATGTATTCAGGGGACAGAAAATAATTTTGTTTGGATACCATACAGTACATGGAGGGGTAGAGTAAGCTATAAAGCTGGAAAAGTAGAGTGACATTATATTGTAGAGGGCCTTGAATGCCAAGTAAGAAATATGTCATCTCCTTCAAAGGGATTTGCATCATAAAAGAGACAGTGGAGAAAGAATAATGTTTAAACTCATGGAATCAACTTCTCTGATGAAATTCTAATAGAATTTAAGATATCATGGCAAGATATTTAGAATGTAGAGGCTGAGGCTCACCCAGAGCCCTTCAAAATATACCAAATAAATAATTTTAGTTTTACTGAAAGGCTATAAACTGTAAAAGAAAACTTCCCAGTAAAAACAAGGCCTTCCCCTTGGTTTGTTAAATTTTTTCAGTTTCCCAAAATGTGTGGTCTAGAACTGAATACTCCAGATGTGTTCTGACCAGGGTAGAGTGCTATGACACTATCATTTACTTTTTCATGGGCATTACCCTTCTATTAATTCAGCCAAAAATCATATTAGCATTCCTGGCTATTATGTCAGACTGTTGACTCAAATTTGCAGGTGTTTTTTGTATGTTCATCTAAACATGCTTCCTCTATCTTGCCTTTGTGCAATTAATTTTTTGGACCAAAATTATGAAGTTTGCATTTGTCCCTTGCTGAATCTCACTTACTATTCTCTCTTGTTAAACCTCCTCAATTACCTAGCAGTTTAGCAATTGCCCATGGCCACATCCCAAGACTCTTGACAATTAACCAAGCCTTTTTCTTTCCTCTTCCCTTTTATTTGGCTCCTCCACTTATTAACAATGAAAAAAAAAGATGTGACCAAATGTGAAATTATCCTTCAGACCGAAGAAGTAAGGAACTCCAGATCCTAACAATCCTGGAGAGCATTTTGATCTATCTTCTGTTATATACGTTAAAGGTAACACAAAGGTAACACGTTAAAGGTAACTCTGTCATAGTCCATCTTCTGTTATATACATTAAAGGTAACACATTAAAGATAACTGTCATAGTCTATCTTCTGTTATATACATTAAAGGTAACAAAGGTAACACGTTAAAGGTAACTCTGTCATAGTCCATCATCTGTTATATACGTTAAAGGTAACACAAAGGTAACACGTTAAAGGTAACTGTCATAGTCTATCTTCTGTTATATATGTTAAAGGTAACACAGAGATTTGGCAGTGTCCTAGGTAATATATAGGAGGAAGGTACTGTTTGACAGAACCACACACTTCTTCCCTGTGGAAACTGCTATTTCTATGCTGTTTCATAATCCTTTTATGGCCAAATTAAATGTGACCTGACTGTTCTGAGGCCCTGCTTCTCCTTCCCCAGAAATCCTGTCCTCTCTCCCAAGAACTCCTTTCTCTCCCTAAATCCATAAGGTCTGGGTCCAGTGGACTGGGCTTCCCCCTTTTCTCATGGTTGGATTCTTCTTCACTGCAACCACATCCTGCCTCCTCAAAAAAATTCTACAGAGTAAAGATTTTCTCAGAGTGGAAAGATAGTGCATATCTAGACTCAGAGCAGGATTACTATTCAGCTGAGGAAACAGCATAGTGGGAAAAGTCTTGGATCTGGGGATCAGAAAACCTAGGCCTAGTTCTGCTATTGATAAGCTCTAGAATACTAGACAAAGGACTTTTCTTTCTGAGCTTGTATCTTCATCTGTTCAATAAAGATAACCATACTTGCACTATTGAATTCAGGGAACTCTTGTGAAGAAAGAACCTTGTAAACCTCAAAGCACTCCACAAAAGTGACCTGTTTATGATAGATTGTTCTTTTGGAGATCTCTAATGTGATTTTAAAATCTCTACTGGTGTTAAATCATTCTCAACATTTCATTTTGGGAAGATCACAGCATCATAGATTTAGAGTTGGAGGGAATATTAGGGACCACTTAGGCCATTCTTCCTTATTTTACAGATAAAAAACAGAGGCCTACATACTTTAAGTAACTCACCTAGGATCATGTAGCTAGGAAGGAAGGAAGTATCTAAGGGATGATCTGAACCCAGGGCTTTTTGACTCTGGGTCAAGCATTCTTATCCACTACTACATATTGTTCATTCTCACCATATAACCCAGTGCTGTTCTCCCGGAGAAAATTTTAAAAAAGGATTCGTTTTTGTCAGAATTGATCTCATATCTATTTCTTTCCAGCAGAATCCCTCAGTGCCAACCCAGATCAGAGCCCCATGTTAATGATATGCCAGGCTCAGCAGTATGGCAGCAGCAAAATGGACATGGGTCATGCAAGCCCAATTAATTGGGGTTATAACTAGTGCAATGCACTGCTGCATAATTAAAAAGTAAAACAGAATGGGAAGCAGCTCACTGATGCATCTGGGCCTAATTACGCAGTATAGGGCACTAGAATGCCATCTCTGGGGGTAGGAAATCCTATAAAGGAACTTAAGAGACAGATAAACATTTTTAGTGGCAAGAAAGGAGAAATCAGCAAACAGAAACAAGGGGGTATGAGGATTGAACATCATTAATAAGGGGCAGTTGGGTCAAGGAACTGAGCATCATTAATAAGGGGCAACTGGGTTAAGGAACTCACTGGCTATTTCTTGGCCAATAATTCCTGGTATCTTTAAGAATCACATAATTAAGTGGCATCTGACCCCTGAAGAAGACAAAAACTTTCTTAATGAACTTATTCTTATGGTTATCACTACATAATATGATGGATTTTGTCATAAAACCAACTAACTAACAAGTCCACTGATTATGTTCTAGGTTTGAGGTTGAGAATAATGAAGATTTGGAGAAATATAAACTCTGTACTTTTTAATGGAACTTATATTGTCATTGGGAAGACAAGAATAACAGAAGTTTAGAGCTGGAAGGGTTCTCATAGATCAGTTAGCTCGAACCTCTCATTTCAAAGATCTAAGGTCTAGACCAGTGGTTCTCAAACTTTTGTTTTCAGTATCTGTATCCTATTAAAAATTATTGAGGATCTCTCCAAAGAGTTTTTGTTTATCTGGATTATATTTATAGACATCTACCATATTGGAAATAACTATTTTTGAATTTGTAGGCACTCTAAAAGGGTTTCAGAGATCCCCAGAATTCTCTAGACCATACTTTGAGAACCACTGGTCAAGACAATAGTTAAATGACATCCACGGAGTGAAATAAGACAAGCCTAATTCCTTTTCCAACTGTTAGCCTTTCAAATATTGGAAGGTAGCTATCACTCCCTCTTAAATCTTTTTCCTCCCTCTAAACACTCTTAGTTACTTCACCTGATTCTTATGTGATTCATCAAACTGCTTTCCCGATATTAGATAGTCTAAAGCTTTTCAGTGTCCTTCCAGAAATCAATACAATGCTCTAGATGTGATCCAACCAGAGAATTTATCCTGTACTTATTCCTGGACAACATGCTTTCCTGAACATTGCCCAAGATATACACACTTAAAACCATTGGAAAACAATGAAATGGATATTCTAGTAAAGCATACCCCACAAAGTGGTACAAACTGTGCTGACCATATACTTCCCAAAGAGACAGGGCTTGGTGAGAGATTAGCTGTTGAATTTAAATATATACTTTCTTTTATACACACATATACATAAATTTTAGGTTATACATACACACACACACATTCACTTTTTACATATTTCCATATGAGTCATGTTGGGAGAGAAAAATCAGAACAAAAGGAAAAAAACATGAGAAAGAAAAAAATAGAAGAAAAAAATAAAAACAGTATGCTTAAATCCACATTCAGTTTCCACAATTCTCTCTCTGGTTATGGGTAGCATTTTCCATCCAAAGTATATTGGAATTGCCTTGGATCACTGAATTGCTGAGGAGAGCTAAGTCTGTCATAGTCAATCATCACACAATCTTGCTGTTGCTATGTATAATATTTTCCTGGTTCTGCTTGCTTTACTCAGCATCGGTTCATGTAAGTCTTTCTGCTTTTTTGAAATCATCCTGTTCATCATTTCTTATAGAATAATAATATTCCATTATTTCTTATACCATAACTTATCTAGCCATTCCCTAACTGTTGGGCATCCATTGATGTTCCAATTTTTTGTCACCACAAAAAGATTTTTGTACATGTGAGCACTTTTCCCTCTCATGATCTCTCTGGTATAAAGACCCAATAGTGGCACTGCTGGATCAAAGGTCATGCAGTTTTATAACCTTTTAAGCATATAAATATATACTTTCAAATTAACATATTTAATCTGCTTAGTCAAAACACAATGCTCAGTTCCTCTTAAGAGCTAGGTAGTTTTCCAGAACATAATAGTCTCTTTCTTGACCATCTCATTCTACTCCACTCACCTTGGTCAGATAATCTTTTGATTACCCAAGAGTATATTTGTGTGTACTTCTTTTAGGAAATTCATTGGTAAACAAGATTGTGCCCAGAGGAGGTTGATCAGGATGGCAAGGGGGATTAAAACCATGCTATATAAAGCTTAGTTGAATACATTAAAGATTAAGATTACAGATTTTGAACTGGAAGGGAATTTAGAAATCATTTAACTGAATTGCCTCCCCACAAATTATGCAGATGGAAAATTGATACCCAGAAGAATTAAGTGATTTGTCCAAGATTTAGTAAATGGCAAAATTAGGATTTCAACTCATGTCCTCCAACTCCAAATACAATCTTCTTTCCATTTCATGACAGTGACTTTAGGACTTTGAAAAGCTGTTATGTTGGAGAAAGAGTAGATTCATTATATTTACTTAGTCCCAGAGGCAGAGCTGGAAGCAACAAGTAGATGAGGTAGCTTACAACTAAATATAAGGGACCTAACAATTAAGAGTTCTCTCAAAGTGCAACGAGTTGCTCAAGGAGGTGTAGTTCCCTTTCACCGGAGGGTCTTGAAATGGAGGTTGGGGAACTACTTACCAATAATGTTTTTGAGGAACTTTCTGTTCAACATTGAAGATGGAGTAGATGACCTCTGAGTTCCTTCCAAATTTGAGATTTTTGTGATTCCCTGACTTGCTCCCTGACCCCAACATTGACTAAATCCATCTCTTACCATCAATGATAATTTTCAAGCTTAAGGATTGCTTTGATTTGTATTTCTATTCTTCTTAGTAATTTGGAACAATCTTTTACAGGGCTATTAATAGTTTGTAATTCTCCTTTGAGAATCATTTGTTCATAATCTATGAAAACTTATCTAATGGAGAATATTTTTGTGTTAATCCTCATGTAGCTGGATATTAGATCTTTGTAAGATATCTGATGATAAACTATTTTCTACCATTTGACGAATTCCATTATTATCCTAGATGCATTGATTTTGTTTATGCAAAATTTTTCCATTTCCAGTGATTGAAATAATTTATATCTTTTATAGTCATGCCTATTCCTTGTTTAAGGATTCTCTACTTTGCCATCACTGTGAAAGTAGTCCACTTTTTTTCATCGATGAGAAAACTGAATCCCAGAGAAATGAAGTAATTTCCTTAAAGTCACATATTTTCTAAGTATAAGAATTGGAATTCAAACCCAGGTTTTCAGAATCTTTTGATTAAGTTTACTCTTTCCATATAACACCCATCATCTCACTGGACACCGGCCCTTTGCATCTTTGGATTTTTAAAATTTTGGGGAAAATAAAGTTGCCAGTTCTCCATACCTCATCTACTTTACCTATTCTCCCTTATCACCTTCAAAAAGATTTCTAGATCCTGCAGACTGATGTTAGACAATTAATCCTAGCAGTCATTTGGTTAATTAACAAGCATCTATTAAATGCTTACAATGTGCCAGTTAATGTGCTAAATGATTGGAAAATAAAGAAAAGTAAAAACAGTTCCTGCTCTCAAAGAGTTCTTATTTTAGCAGTAGAAACAAGGTGTAAATAAAGTACTACAAGATATATATGGAGGCATGAATATGTATATGTTCTAATATGAATCAGTACCGTGTGCGTGTGTTTCTCTCTCTCTCTCTCTCTCTCTCTCCCTCTGTGTGTGTGTGTGTGTGTGTGTGTGTGTGTGTGTGTGTGTGTGAAGGGTAAGGGTGTTATTTGAGTGAAGATTCTTAGGCAATTTGTGGGATATTTTTGGTGCAGAACCCTAGCATTTTATGAGTAACTTTCAGTATCAGTTCTCAGAAGATTTGAATTACTCCTCAAGGGATGCTTTACCACTGAAAATCAAAATGGTACACAGGGGCAGACACTATTGGATTATGTATCCATCAGATTTGAACTGAATGCATTCCAGTAGAATGATTCTATTATCTGAGAACAGTTATGGTAAATCTTGACAGAAACTATAACTGAATGGTCCAGTTTTGGCCTTCTAATAGAATTCCCATATAGAAGGGGAAAAGACTACCTGTAGCGGTGAATAACTGCATCCACCATGTTTTTCATCTAAAATTCTTCTATTTGGGGAGGAGGGGGTTTATTCTCTTTTTCCCCCCTTTTTTTTTGAAGTGAGTTATTCATCCCATTTGGCTTCTTTCTTCTTGCTTTTTGCTGGTTTCATCTTTTTTTTCTTCATTTCTTTTTTTCTGTTTCTTTTGCTTCTGATTCAGAGTTTTTATGAACATTATACTTCAAACTTAGCTGGACTTCCAGCCCCTGTCACTTTGAAGTGAATTCCAGCTCAGTTCCTTTAGCATGGCTTTCTCCTAGCTATCGCCAATACTTTCCGCTTACCAATTTTTTTTCTGGCTCACTCCACTTGGGATGTCAGTATTTTATTTCAGTTCAAGTCAACAAATATTTATTAAACACTTACCCTGAAGAGGACACTGTGCAAGACACTTGGGAAAATACAAAGTTTAAATAATATATTCTTCTTGTCCTCAAGGCACTTAGAGTCTAGGACCATTTCTTTAGCTTCCTTAAACCTTTATTGTACAGTTATTTTTCAATTTTGTCCAACCCTCCATGACCTTATTTGGTATTTTCTTGGCAAATGTCCTAGAACGATTTGCCATTTCCTTCTCAGTTCATTTGATAGATGAGGAAACTGAGGCAAACAGGGTTCAGTGACTTGCCCAGGGTCACACGGCTAGTAAATATCTGAGATCAGATTTTAGTTCACAAAGATGAATTGCACACACTACCTTGTTGCCCATATTTAAAGCCTTAGCTCTCAGCTATTCATTGAAAAGGACTGGTATTACATGACCATGGGCAAGTGACTTCTTCTCTCTAGGGCTAATTACTTCATCTGAAAATGAAGGGCTGCATATGATAATATCTCTAAAGTCCCTTCCATTTCTAACACTTATTTGGTAATTATTTTCAGCATTGGAAAAGTGATGCTATATGAATCAAACTTATATACATGAGGACAAGACAAGAATATATCCAGCCAATGGATGGGACTGTAAAGCCCAAAGAGGTATCAATCTGTGCCCCTTTGATCCAGCAGTGTCTCTATTGGGTCTGTATCCCAAAGAGATCATAAAGGAGGGAAAGGGACCCACATGTGCAAAAATGTTTGTGGCAGCCCTTTTTATAATGACAAGGAACTGGAAATTGAGTGGATTCCCCAATAGATGGGGAATGGCTGAGTAAGTTATGGTATATGAAAGTAACGAGATATTATTGTTCTATAAGAGATCATCAGCAGGATAATTTCAAAAAAGTCTGGAGAAACTTACATGAACTGATGCTGAGTGAAGTGAGTAAAATCAAGAGAACATTATACACAGTAACAACAAGACTATGTGATGATCAATTCCGATGGACGTGGCTCTCTTTAACAGTGAGGTGATTCAGGGCAGTTCCAATGGTTTGGTGATTAAGAGAGCCATCTGCACCCAGAAAGAGGACTCTATGGGGACTGAGTGTGTATCACAACATAGTATTTTCATTTTTTTGTTGTTGTTTGCTTGGTTTTTGGTTTCTTTTCTCATTTTTCATTTTTTTGATATGATTTTTCTTGTGCAGCATGATAACTGAGGAAATATGTATCAAAGAATTGTACATGTTTAACATATATTGGATTACTTGCTGCGTTGGGGAGGGGGTAAGGGAAGAGAGGAAGAAAAATTCGGAATACAAGGCTTTGCAAGGGTGAATGTTAAAATTATCTATGCATGTGTTTTGAAAATAAAAATCTTTTAAAATTTCAAAAAAAAAAAAGAAAATAATCAACTTATTAAACATCTACTATGTATCAGGCATGGAACTTAGCTCTGGGGATATAATGAAAGTAGCTCAGTATAATAGAGGAGACGACCATGGAAAACAAAGTTTACATAATACAAATTGAAAATAAAATAATCAATCAAATTTATTGAGCACCTATGTGGTGTTCTGCACCAAGCCAAACTCTGGGGATACAAAGAAAGACAAAAGAAAATTCTTGATTTCCAGTCTAGTGGAGGTGACAATGTGCAAATAACCTTGGACAAACAAGATTTATGGGAAATAAATGGGGAAAATTCAATCCATAATCATTCATTAATTGTTAACTATATGCCAGGCCCTGTGCTGAGCAAGTGGCACATCAATAGATGGAAAGCAGTAGAATTAGGGGAGATTGGATTGCTTCCTCTAGGAGGCAGGGCTTTAGTTGGGACTTGAAGGTGGCCAGGGAAGTGGAGGTGGGGATGAGGAGGGAAAACCTTCCAGGCATAGGAGAGAGCCAGTGAGAATGGCCAGAGTCAGGAAATGGAGTGTCCTATACCAATGAGAGTAAGGAAATGAGTGTCATTGACTCCTTGGGTACATGGAGGGGGAGGTAATATAAGGTAGAAGACTAAGGGGTGGGAGGATAGGTTATGAAGATTGTTGAACTGAAATCTATGGTCTTGTTCTGTTATTTAGGTCTTTGCAGCAGTGAAAGATTGGAAAGGGAGTTTCTCAGCTGTGTGTGTGTGTGTGTGTGTGTAAGAGAGAGACAGAGAGAGAGGGAGAGAAAAAGAGAGAGAAAGAGACAGAGGGAGACAGAGAGAGAAAGAGACAGAGAGAGACAGAGAGAGAGGGAGAGAGAGAGAAAGAGAGACAGAGAGAAGAGACAGAGAGAGAGACAGAGACACAGAGAGAGAGAGACAGAGAAAGAGAGAGACAGAGAGAGAGGGAGAGAAAAAGAGAGAGAAAGAGACAGAGGGAGACAGAGAGAGAAAGAGACAGACAGAGAGAGAGAGAGAGAGAGAGAGAGAGAGAGAGAGAGAGAGAGAGAGACTGGCTGATGGGTTAGGTTAGCTCAACTAACACTTACTTACTTACTTCCAGGACAGGTTGGTTTAGATAAAGGCCACATGTCAGGGGGATAGCTTTAATGAATCACAGCATGCGTAAGTAGCAAGCACTGAGTTGTTTTTCAGGTTTGCTCTAAAAGACCTGTCCCCAGTGTGTTGAAGGCTTTCAGTCAGCACTTTGAGGCTTTCGGCTCTTCCTCTCAGAGTTTGTTCCAGCCACAGAGCCTCCCCAAAGCCCTTTGTTTTAAAGGATACTTACTGACCCTTCTTCCCTCCTCTTTGCCCCCCACATAAACACTCTCATCACAGGTTACCTAAAAGACTGCAGATTAATGCATTATTTATTTCTTCAAGTTATTGATAATTTAGAATGAATGGGCAACCTCATCAGGAAGTGATGGGCAAAGAGGCATCAATATGCAGAGGAAAGGAGCACCACCACAATCAGCTAATTAGAAATGGGCTGCTGATGAGGCAGCATTTCCCAAATAATGGCTTTCTGCTGTTGGGTTCTCAGTCTCTCTCTATCCACCCCCACTATTTGTATTTATGATAACTAGAGAGACAAGCTTGGCCATAACTGTCAGTAGGGAGATTGCAAGGTCTGGAGGGGGAGAAAAAGCAAGACCAGCACTAGAAGACCTTTATTCTAGTTCCCACACTTATTCTCTGAGTGACCATAAGAGATTCATTTACCCTCTCTGGGCCTCAGAATCTTCATCTATCATATGGAGATAATATAATTTTTTTCTTGCTTCCATTACAATGGACTTTTTGGAGGGTTAAATAAAGTATTCGATTTTTAAAGTATTTTGAAAACTATGAAATGCCATGCTAAAATGAAGTATAATAATAATATCAATATGTTGAGTTATTAATTTGGATTCTTAGGAAAAAAAGGATAAACCATAAAAAGAATTATAGACTGTCAGAACTAGAAAGGACCTCATAGATGATCTCAACCAGCTTTCCCATTTTACAGATGAAGAAACAGAACTAGAGATGCTAACCACCTTGCCCACTGACACTCAAGTAGATAGAAATGGGTCTATCATGAGAGCCCAGGTCTCTTCAATTAGTTCAGGGCTCTTTCCTCGGCCCCCTTCCTAAGCCCTCATGTTTATTTTCCTAACTCTCCAAAACTCAAGGGAAGAATTGACTCTTGGATAAAAGAACCAAGATTTTAGATCAGGACAAATGGACAGTTTATGATAGGTTCTGTAGCCACAACTGAATCATAGAAGCTTATGATGTGAATGGGGCTATAGATTTTGTTTTGTTCATATCATTATTATTGCTTTGTTTATGGGGGGAAAGGGGCTAAAATAGCCAGAAAACCCAAGTAAAGGCCAAGAACCTGATATATTTGTGTGAGAATCAAGAAAATCTAGGGGGAAAAAACAAGCTGAAGGTCAGTGCCTCACTAAGCAATGGTCGGAACAATTGGATTCTGTCCCTGCAGCCACTGTGTAATTGTCTACTGGCTTAGTGTCACTAATGACAAATGTGACCTGAAGAACATTCAGCAGGCCACTTCTGAGTGACATCATCTTTGTTTCCTGAATAGACTAGAGAAGTCTGTGGCTATTCTTGGCCCCTTGTAGAGTTGGTGAGCAAGGTAGGTGATGGAGGGCTTGCAACTCCAGGATGCTGCATCTGAGTGGGATCCATAGACTGGAAGGGCTGTAGACACTTGGTCCATTTGTCCTTTGGGATCTAGGTAAATTTTAGTAAGTGAACAGCCTGACAGAAGCTGCAAGGATTTTGTATGCCTTTTGCATAGGGAATATGCCTTATCACTTTTCTACTCAAAAGCCTTCAAGAACTCAATCTTGTCTCCAGCAGTGGTGTCACATTCAAATAGGAACAGGAGTCACTAAAATGTACATAAAGATCTGGATGAGCAGCATCCTGATTTAGAAAACCACATTAACATTATTGACATTCTATTATGTTCTTTTGTGTTTTGATAAATATTTTTCAATTATTTTATTTTTATCTGGTTGTTGGCCTTAGTCGGGAGTGTTTGACCCCTCTGGTTTACAGAATCAAGTCCAGACTCTTTAGCCAGGTATATAATTAAATCCCTAAACTATCTGGCTTCAATTTATCTTTCTGACTTCATTTCCCACTCCTCCCATATATTAAACCTCTGCTTTATCCAGAATGGTTTCCTTGATGTTCACTGAAGCATGCTCTGCTTATTAACAGTGTCACAGCGAAATATTATGCCCCAGAGCCAGCCCAGTGGGAAAATAAAGGAGTGGTCTGGGAAGATTTAGCTCCTCCCCCTTTTGCTCTGTAGTAGCATTTGCTGCTAATCAAAAAGCACATTTTTTTGTTGCCCCATTGGCATGGAAGTCACTCTAATAGGAACTGTGGGGACATAAAGATGGATAAGATTGGATTCCTGTTCATATCTTTCCTAATAGGAGAAATAAAATAGATAAATAAATAATTAGAATAAAAGTAGTTTAATATAAATTAAAAAGAGAGAAATAGAATCCAATGTCCATGACAGCATAGAAGAAAAGGCTGAGAGAAACAGGGAAGAGTTTTTATAAAGGAGTGACATTTAAGCTGGTACTTAAAGGATGGGTAAAATGTCATCAGATAGAAAAATGTCGGGAGTAAGAAGAATGAATGAACATAGGCAAAAGCATGGTGGTGGGAAATTAACATGGCACGTTGGGAAAACGTCAAATATTCAACTTTCTGGAGCTGAATAGTGGGGACTGAGTTTATAAAGGATGAAACTAAGTCATGGAGAGCATGGAATCTCAGGCTTATTTCTCATTTTTTCTCGTTTCTTCCCCATCTAGCAAAGTTCTTTCTGTTCTCTTTGCCTGTGTATTGCAAATTCTATCCATTCTTTGATCCCCAGTTTGGCACCCCTCCTTTGTGAACTTTTCTTGGCCATTAGATTGTAAACTCCCTCAGAGCAGGCACTGTGTTTTGCCTCTTTTTGTATCCATGGATCTTAATACAATGTCTGACATAGCAGACACTAAATGTTTATTGATTGATTGATTTCCAGCCACAAGTGATCCATTTCCTCTTTCTCTGAATACCTTCTGCAGTTTGAATCTGGCCACTGTTTGACCTTGATTTACCTGCCACTTTACATTAATGTTTAGCTTTTCCATATATGGTTATTTCTGCCATATCATAAGGGTTAGGGGCATGATGTCTCCTGCAACCTGAAATATTCACATAAAATTTTTTGGTCTTCCTTTGGTACCAGAGAAGAAGTCTGATTTTTTTTCCTTGTCTTTTATGGGGTATTTGCAGTACCTTATTCTAAGATTTGTATTATACATTTCTCAGTTTCTAAACTTTTTCTGTGTTATTGTTAGACTTTACATGACATCTGTAGTTTCTGCACAACTCCCCCCCAAAACTCCTATTTAATTTCTTATGCCAACCCATTATATATTGAAACCATGATGGGGAAAAGCTATGATGTGGAAGGAACAATTGTACATGGGGAATTCTCTTAGTATTCAGTGAGAAGCTCTTGGAGGGAAGCAAAACTCCATCACACAGGTAATAATAGAGCTGTAATTTGAACTCAGAGTGTTTGCTACTTTTTAATGGCATTCAATGCTAAGTTAATTTTTGATTTAGGGAAGGGCATAGAGAGAGCTGCATTATTTATAGAAAATTATTAATATAATGACAGAAACTATTAATAGCAAATGTAATATGGACTGCCATTCCCCTTCAGGGGTCCTCAAACTTTTTAAATAGGGGGCCAGTTCACTGTCCCTCAGACTGTTGGAGGGCTGGACTATAGTAAAAACCAAAACTTTGTTTTGTGGGCCTTTAAATAAAGAAACTTCATAGCCCTGGGTGAGGGGGATAAACGTCCTCAACTGCCGCATCTGGCCCACGGCCGTAGTTTGAGGACCCGACACCAGAATTTCAGCAATGTCCTTACATTTCTATTCCTGAGATATTTATCTTGATCAGGTTGAGCTGAGCACCCTAGTTGCTCCTCCCTCCCTCCTCCCCTCAAGATTTAACCTTGTGGGGAAGCTCAGCTTCTTGTCTCCTTGCCCCCTTCCCTTGGGATTTATGGCAGGATGAGCAAAATAGCCAGAATGAAGTAGCTTTCCTTGACCAGATTGCCAAGGGCCCCTGGGGTTTCATGAACTCGCCTCTCTACTTCTTATTGTGTCCGTCCCCTTTCCTCCTATAATTATGAAAACTTTTTCATCAGTCTCTTGGGTTGAGAAAACCACTGAACATTCTGCAGGGTGGCAGGTTTGCTACCTGGTTATCTCAATTAAAGGCGCTTTATTCCTCAATTAACGACTTTGATTTATTTCAGGACCTGACACTACTTTCTTATTCTCACACTTTTAATTAAAACTCCCTGAAGAGGAGCATACGTACGGACAGAAATAAGCTCAATTTGTTTATCCACCTACCCCATTAGTTCATTTTGCCAATTTCCAAATTGAAATGGAGGTTATTTTCTCCGGGAAGGTTCCCCACCCCTCTGCTGTGAGAGAGAACCATGTGCATCATGGACGCTTGCCATTGGTTGAAACAGCTCATACCGCTAATAAGCCTAGCCCAGTCCGCAATAATTAACAAACTGGGAGATTAGTAGTCAGGTTCACTTGGGGAGAACTGCTGGAGCTGTTGATAGGCAGAGAAAATCTGTGATTAATTATCACAGATGAAAATATTAAGTAATGAATCCTCTGCCAGTGCCAGGCAAGCTGAAGAATCTCTCACTTTCTTAACATGCTTGGAAATGGCACAATTCCTTCTGAAATCCACAGTAAACTTTAATAGCAGCAAGTTCTGTGACTCTGCTGGTTTCTGATTGGCTAGCTCGTAGGCGCTGCCAATTCTCTGGGGTTGGAGCTAATTAGGATGCAATTTTTCAATTATGGAACATTGAGCAAGCATCGCTTCTAGGTCACCCTCCCCTCTTCCCCAAATGGATAGACTTAATTTGTCTATTTTCCTTTACTTCTTAATTATTTGATGATATGGCAGTAATTATTTGTCATTTGGAAAACAGAATTGTCACAGAGCTATTGTGCTCCCCTCTTGTAACCCTAGCTATCTCCTTGCTTAATGGCTGTTTTGGAGAAATGTTTTGAATCCCCCTCCCTTGCTGTTGATGTGGTAACAGGAAAACAATAGCTTGTGACGTGGGTTTATTCTGATTGAAAATCATTTGGAAAAGAGGAGGAGAAGGGAACCAGCTTGAGTTGAAAAGGGCCGCAGTTCCAAGTGCCAAGCCCACCCACATCACCCAAAGTTGGGGCTTTCGGCTCTTTTGCCTAAACTTTAGCCCTTCTTTTCTGCTAATAAGATGGTCTAAGAATCAAGAATGCAAAATAGGCTAGGAGTAGGGTTAAAAAGAAGAGAAGGATGGAGAAGGCTTGCTTCCAGAAATGGAAAAACCTAAATGACTTTGTTTAAATGTCATAGAACTCTCAAAAATTCTCATGTATGCAAGTTAATTAAATAGAAAAATGTCAAATTAGTTGCTTAAAATATTAATGGCAGAAATTATCTGGGATTCTAGAACACGCAGTCTAGGAAACTGCCCTTTTTAAGCCATTAACCTTTTCCAGGTCTCTCTTCATCTTAAAAAAAAATACACTACTTCACTAGTTAAATATTAGTGGTCACAGAGGCCAGTGTTATCTAGTGATCAAGGCCCTTTCCCACAGAGACTAACGCTCCAAATATCAAGAGATAGCAATGGAAAGGTCATTGAACTAGAATGCAGAAGGCCTGAACTTCCATAAACCAGATCTTCCACAAACGAGTGATGCAACCTTAGACAAAAATAAAAGATTATAATAATAACTCACATTTTTGTAGTGCTTTAAGATTTGCAAAACAATGTAGCCTCTCAAAGATCTCAGTTTCTTCATCTGTAAAATGAAGCTGTTAGCCTATATGGTCATTGATTTACAGCTAGAAGGATCTTTAAATACCATCTAGGCCACAAAATAAGAAAAGTAAGCAATTAAGAGTAGAAAAACTCAATCTAAGGCTGCTTTTAGAACCAAGGTTGGAGGTTCTATGATGATTCACAGGTAGCATTGGGAAATGGGCTTGATTCCTTTACCAGATCTGATTTATTTTTAGTGTATAAAGGACATGTTTATCACAAATCTTCCTTCTGGACCTATCTTACACACAAATAAAGTAAATAAATTGAAGAGATGGTTAGTGAAAAAAAAGTATATGTCAATTACAAAATACAATGTTTTTTTCAAGATCAGGAGAGATCAAACTATCTATATTACTTCTTTTGATAGGGTTACTAGGTGGATAGATTTAGAAATGCCGTATCTACTACTTACCTAGATTTTAGCCTCATGTTTATTGTTGTGTCTAATGATATTCTTGTGGACCAAATGAAGAAAAGTGGACTTGATTCAATTAGGTTGATATGCAACTGGTTAAGTTGTTAGATGCCCCCAGCATTAATTAAAAGCCTCATCTTGTAAAGAAATCTCTGTTCTTAGAGATCTATCCTTAGCCCTGTGATTGTTAACCTTCCTTCTCCCTCTCCCTCCCAGAGATGTAGATAAAGGCAGAAAGGCTTGCTAACCAAATTTGTATATGACATATGACTCAGATCACAAAAGATCTCAACAGATTATATACAGCACTGGGCTATATCTAAAGAGATTAAATTTAATAGGAATAACAAGACTTTAGTCTTGTACTTAAAAAAATCAACTCCATAAGTATAATATAAAGGAGGCTTGACTAGACAGTAGATAATGGAGAAGCAACTTGGATTAGTGGATAGAGTAATTGCCTAGTAGTGAGAAAGAGATTCAGACCTTAGGCATTTACCACAATGTGACTGAGTAAGTCATTTGACTTTTTTATAGCTGCAGCTCCCTCCTCTGTAAAGTGGGAATGATGACTGCACCTATCTCATTGCTGTTCACTTGTCCTTTATTTTCACAGAGGACCAATGAGGTCAGGAGGATGATGTCTTGACTTGTAAGTACGTTGGATATGTACTGAGTCATCATCCTCATTCTCTCCTCCACCGTCATTGGAGTTCATTAGCAAGTCCAGGATGACTGGAGATGATCTGTAGGATCACTGTAGGAGATTTTGGTCTTATAAAGCTAACGTCCTTCCTGGTCCTATTTTGTCCGAGGCAACACCCATGTAGGTAAGAATTGAGGCAAAGAAATAGCCTTGTTTGTCTTCAAAAAGAATCAGTTTGGAAGGGGAAGACCATTAGAGTTGGGCAGCCAGGTGGTACAGTGGATAGACTGCTAGGAATGGAGCTCATCTTTGTGGGTTTGAATCTGGTGTAAGACAGTTATTAGCTGTGTGACCCTGGGCAAGTTCCTTAACCCGGATTGCCTCAATTTTCTCATTTGTAAAATGAGCCAGGGAAGAAAATGGCAAATCACTCCAGTATCTTTGCTAAGAAAACTTCAAATGGTATCATGGACAGTCAGTCATGACTGAACAACAACAGTACCTATCTCACAGGGTTGAGGTGAAGATCAAATGATCTCTGACCTACTGATTTGGGTCTTCCCCCCAAAACAATTATGCATATTGTAGGTTGTGTATCTCTTCATGTCCTTTGTCATTTTTATTCTTTTGTTATATAATTTAGATCTACAGAGGCCATCCAATGTGTTGAAGGCCTTCCTTACTCTGATATCTCAAAGATACCAGGGCAACATGCTCTTAGTTACCTTATTTATTATCCCTTGCACTTATTCATACTGTTATGTTAGCTTATATTTACCTGATGAAATCTTTTATTCTTGTTCTTTAAAACTTCTTATTGGTTTTATGTTGAAACCCATCTTTCTCTCTATGAAATCATGTTTTATTTCTTTGAAGATCATTGTTTTCCAAGTCTAAAAAACACATAGTAACAATAGGAGAAGGTTGGTATTGAAAAATCTGGGATTTTCTGAGTATGGATTGAAATATACTTTTTACCATTATGTTTCTTACTTTTATTTCTTGCAACATGGGTAATATGGAAATATAGTTTGCATGACTTCACATGTATAATTTTCCTTTTTTCTTCTAACTTAAAAATATTGTATTTTTCCCATACATGTAAAATAACCTTTTTTGTTGTTGTTTTTTAAAAATTGTGAGTTCCAAATTCTCTTTCTCTCCTCCACTTCCATGAGAAGGTAAGCAACAAGATAAAAACTATACATGTTCAATCATGCAAATCATATTTTCATATTAGCCCACATGTATATTTGATATCATATTGATTACCTTCTAAATGAGTAGGGGAGGGGTGGGAGGGAGAGAGAGAATTTGGTCAAACTTTTTGGAATAAGTACTGATCTTTTTCAGATGTCCCCAGGCTTAATGCAACCAAGAGTTCATCTGCTAATGGAAGAATACAGAGACCCTCCCCATACTTAGTAACAGTCTCTGAGTTGGGTCTTCTTCACCAGGATAGGTAATACCTTTGGCAAATATATTTTAAAACTCAGCTGATGTCTGTGATGAGATAATTGTTGAACAAAGTTGGTTCTGTGGTCCTATTTTTCAAGCAACCTTGAATTAATTTCATGTTTGGTTTGGAAAAAACAATACCTGTTGGAATAAATAGTTTTAAGGTAACTTTAGGTCATATATAACTGAATCTCATAGAAATTTTATTTAGATAGGAAAATAGGCATATAAGTCATTAGTTATACTGTTCTCATAATTGTCTTTTTTCAAAATTAATAAAATCTAAAGACATTTTTCATATTTTTTGTATCTTATTCCTCTTCCGATACTCTATAAATTAATTCCTAAATACATACAGAGTTGTGTTACCACCAGTCCTTATCTTCTATATTTACACTTGTTTCATTCTGGCTGTTTTTCCCATCTTTGTCCTCTTTAGTGACATTTCTGCCTTCCCTATAAAACACATATGGGACTATGATATTGAAAACAAGTGCAATAGCTACACTGTCCCTGGTGGGGAAAATAGTTTATTATAAAGATATTTGCAGATCTTTTTATTCTGTCTGTTGCCCTCCTTCCATTTTCAATCCCCACCCCCTTACTTGGATCCCTTGTTAGGTTTTATGAGATGCCATTACTGAGAATCATTCATCATCTTTCTACACAAGATTTGGCAGCCATATTTATGGTCTGACCCATTGGTTCCTTTGGTTGCCATCACTCTCCTCTTGGCAAGTAAGTAAAATGCTTGTACCTTTGTCTTGCCACTGGACTCTGATGACAACATTTCTCCCCAGTGGTGCTCCTTCCTTTCCTGTATTTTCATCTTCTCTTATGATTCTTTTTGTCCTCCCCACCTTTGAGTTCTGGAGCTTCATTCATCTAAACGCTTCCCTTTCCTCTTCCACAGGGCAATGACTTCTATTCTAATGAATATGTTTGTTTTTTGTTTTTGTTTTTGTTTTTTTTCACCAAGAGCCCAGTAAAATAAGAACCAAGAAATTAGTTCTTCATCATTACCTTAATTGGCTTCCCCTTTTTCCAATCTTCATAGTAACAATAAAAGTCTTTTGTGCGAGTTCTTCATCTTGGTTGACAAAGAAGAGCTAATGCGGGAGAGAAGTGAAAAAGAAACTCTAAAGGAGTGTGGAGAAGTTAGCAGAGTAGAATTTGGCAGCTAGAGTGGACTCTGATTGACTTTCTTAATGCCATTGATATTACATTGCTTAGATGACTACCTATACTCCATCTATATCTACTATCTCATAGTGAAACAAATATTAGAGTACTTGGCTACTTATAATCCATTTCACTTTTCTTGATGTTTCCTTCCTTCCTTCCTTCCTTCCTTCCTTCCTTCCTTCCTTCCTTCCTTCCTTCCTTCCTTCCTTCCTTCCTTCCTTCCTTCCTTCCTTCTTTCCTTCCTTCCTTCCTTCCTTCTTTCCTTCCTTCCTGTTTCAGAGCAAACTTTGAACTAAAGCTTGAAGGATAAATAGGACTCAGATTAGATTACTTTCTGGGAGGGGAGAAAACATGAGGAGCAAAGTTAGAAAGAAAGTAGAAAATATTTCACAAAACATATTGAGGGGAGGGAGCGACCCTGGGTAAAACAGTTGGCCATAATGGTACTTGGGAATTAAAAATCATCTCACTCACACCCTCTCCTTTACTCTTTCCCCCAACCCTATTCTGCCGGTTAAAATAGTAGACGAATTTTAATCAAGTTTAAACAACAAATTGGCTTTTTGAGCCAGGATTTGAACTAGCCTTCTGATTCCAAAGCAAATATTTCCCATTCTTCTCTATTATCTGGAACTGGACTTTGTTCACACCATAGTTTTAGCAAGGGTTAATTCTGAAAAGAAATGATCAGTAAATCAAAACCAAAGGGATTCTCAATAGATTACTAGTTGCTAAATTCACCTGGGCCAGTGGGTAAATTCATTGTAAATGTCTCTGAAATGGCCATCCTCTGCAGAGAGATAATTCCAAAGCCAAATCTTAGAGAAAGCCTATAAAGAATGTAAGTATTCTGAATGTTGTTTTGGGAAACTGATTAAATGGGTGTTTTATCCTCCTTGCTTTCCTTATTGTCAGTACTGAATGACTGCCTGGCTTGGGAAATTCCACACCAATGGAGGGCACTTCATAGGTTCAAATGCTGACCAGAGCCTCGAGTTGGCAGGAGAATCATCATTATTGGACACACATAATTAGTCCATTTCCATTTAACACATTTTAAAGGCAGCCATTACGGCCCAATAAAAGAAAACAATAGCTTCATAAATCCTGAGATCAATAGCCAGGAAAACAGCCATTGTTTTTCACTGTCTTCCATCCAAAGGATCCCAAATGCTTTGCAGAGTGAGATAAAATTTCTCTTACTGAGAATGAAGAAAAAGAGAATATTCCTTTGGAGTGTTCCATTATTTTAGGAAATCATATTTCTTCCTCTCAACCTCAGTTTCTCCACAGGTCATAAAGCCAGAACTGGAGGGACTTAGAGATCATCTAGTGACTCATTTTATAAAGGTAAGAAAAGCCTACATACAGGGAGTAAGTGGAAGAGGCAGGATTCAAACTAATCTAGTTGACACTTTCCACCAGGTCATCTGTAAAATGAAAGGTGTTGGAGAAGATAGTGAGTTCACCATCACTGACTCTAATGAATAGAAACTATAGAGATGTAACTATCTTTCTGTGTTAACATATATTCAGAATTCGTGTCCCTTCTAGGCATATCCCATGTAGTGATTTGTTCGGTGAATTATCTTTGGAAACCTATGTCTTGTCTCCTAACTGGAATGTAGATTTCCTAAAGATTGTGAATCTTGTATTATCCCAAAAGCTATGTTCACATTTTTTTCTAGCTTTCTAGTTTATAAAGTTCTTTCTAAAGTTCACCAATTTTGCAAGATAGATACAAGTCTTTTTTTTTTTTAAGGTAATCAGAGTTAAGTGACTTGCCCAGGATCACACAGCTATTTAGTGTCTAAGGCTAGATTTGAACTCAAATCCTCCTTTCTCTGGGTCTGGTACTCTATGCACTGTGTCACCTAGCTGTCCTTCTACAAGTCTTACTATCCTTTCTTTTATTGGAGGGGAAACTGAGGCTCAGGGAAGTTGAATGATTCATCTAGGAATACTCAGTTAATCAATAACAGTCAGAATTTGAACTAAGGACTCACAACTCCAGCTTTTGTGATCTTTTCCTTGCTATGAATCAATGAGGTTTGGAGGGGAAAAGGGACACTTATGAATCTTTCAGTGAACTCTCTGATTTTGTATGAAAAGAAACCAAACTCCAAAGAAGGAGAATTAGTTTCCTCAGGATCCATAGCTAGTTAAATGACAGAACTGAGGCCAAAACCCAGGCCTCCTGATGCTGTCTAGGGTTTGTTTTGTTTTGTTTTGTTTTGTTTGGGGCGGGGGGCGTTTGTTTTGTTTTGTGTTTTTTTACTTAAAATCCTTAGTTTCCTTTAATGTTCAGCTCAAACATATTTCCACCTGAGGCTTTCCTGATCTGTCCAGCTGCTAGAGTTTTTCCCCCAAAATTGCTTTGTGTTTATTCTATATAGATTATTTTTATGTACATATGTTTTCTCTTCCAACAGAACTTAAGTTCTTAAGGACAGAGACTGTTGAATTATTTTCATGCTACATAAAATGATTACTTATTGGTTGATTTTCCATTGTATTTCTCCATTGATCTTGAACCTAGCATTGTGTGGATATGAGACTGTTGCTGCAGAAACCTTGGGCCAAGAGTGAGGAGTGAGACAGCCTCCAAAGAAGATTGATGTAAGCTGAAGAAATCTCCTAGGGATGTTGCTTTAGTCTGAGGTGGTAAATATTAATAGCTAGAATTTATATAGTCTTTTATGGTTTACAAAGAGCTGGTCAAATGTCTTATTTTTTCCTCATAACAATCCTGGAAGGAAGGTGGTGAAATATTATTTTCAATTTACAGACGAGGAAACTGAGGTAAACAGCAGTTAAGTGACATGCTCAAGGTCATACAGCGAGGAAGTTTCTGAGGCTAGTCTTCCTGACTCTAGGTAGCTCGATGGCGCAATGGATATTGCACGGCCCTGAAATTAAGAAGACATCTTTCTGAATTCAAATCTGGCCTTAAACACTAGATGTCTGCCTCAGTTTCCTCATCTGTAAACTGAACCAGAGAGGGAAATGACAGAACCACTCTAGTATTTCTGCCAAGAAAACCCCAAATGGGCCAACTAAGAGTCAGACACAACCAAACAATTTAGCCCTGACTCCAGGTGTAGTGAGTGAGAGAGCTCAGTGCTAAGATCAAACCCTGGGCTTGGTGTCCGTATGGGTCAGTTACTCTTCTTCCGTCCCTTGGCCACTGACTGATGAACCTCTGCTTGAGCCAGCCAGCTCATGAATACATGATATTGGTCACAAGAGAGAAAAGGGGCTTGGTGCTTTTAAAATGGATTTTAAAGCCCATCTCTCATCCTTGGTACAAACTTCCAACTGCAAGCATCTTGGTTCTCCCTTTTCCAAGGGTATTCTGCATGCTTTTCCAGAGAGCTGGCAGCCAGTTCTCTCAGAGGAGGTTCACAGGAGGTTGTTTCCAGGATGTTCTATGGAGCCTTCGGCTTATTTGGAGGCTGGATCTGAGTGGCGACATTTTGAATCTCAAACTTGGATTTATTGCATTGAGTAGTTGCTCTGCACATGTTTTTCCTAAGCCTGAGGGGACACCCAAGCCCAAGTGTGGTTATGTGTTTTCTGAGTCACTTGCATGATCAAGGCTTTTGCAGATGGCTAAATAATTAAAGGAGCTTCGGTTACTTCACCAAACATTATTGCTTCCATGCTATCATAAGCAGGATCACATGTGGTCAGGGACAATATTTGGTGCCTTTCCCTTTTGCTGGATCTAGGTCAGGCACTGAACAAAGCTTTTCTTTGACCCTTTCCCAATTCCCCTTTTCACTCTCCCTACCTATCAGTTAGGGGGTGGAATGAAAAGAGAGCCTAGACAGAGTTCAGATTAGGTCTCAGATACTTAATAGCTGTTTGGTCCTAGGCAAATCTTTTAACCCTGCCTGCCTCAGTTTCCTTATCTATAAAATGAACTGAAGAAGGAAATGACGAGCCATTCCAGTATTTTTGTTAAGATAACCTCCAAATTGGGTCACAGATGAACATTAACAACAATCTATTGTGCCATATCATAATGGTGTCCCACCATTTTCTTTTCATTCATCCCAGGTTGGAAACTTTAGCTTTGTCAAGGGAGAATTTCTGAAAGACAATGTTTTATGTGCTTTAGAAATCATCAAATAAAACTCCTTCATGGATGAGACAGCTCAGGCCAATGTGGTGTCATGCAAGTAGTAAGTAGAAAAGCTCAAATTTGAAACTTGGGTTCTCTGATGTCAAATTCGGTACTCTTTTCACAATTCCTCATCTCTCCTTAAAAGATCTTTTTCAACTGAGTTTGTCCGGGACTTGAACCTGGGATTTCTTGTCCTCCATGAGAAAATTATACTCTTAGACCAACAAGCCACTTCTCATAAAATGACAAAAATGGAGGGGGAAAAACACTTTGGGCTTTTCTATGATCCATCAGAGGGCATGACAAACAGGGTGGGTTCTGTATTAACCAGACTTGTACAAAACAGGATGCTAAGTATTTGCTGGGCACAAGGAAACTTGAGTGGCAAATCATGCTCTACTAAAAAAGGAAAAAAAAAAGAAAGTAACGACTAAATGAAACCTACCAATGATGGTGATCACTCCATTACCTCTACCACTTAGTACAGTTTCAGAGTAGTTTCCAATTCCTTATTTTAGTTATGAAATATGAGATGGAAAAAGGACTTCTAGAATCATGTGTCCCAACTACCTCATTTTCAAAGAAATTAAGTGAGGTTTAGAAAGGGGGCAGGATCACTCAGCTAATAAGAGACTGAGATAGACCTTGTATATCCCCAGGTTTCCTGACTTCCGTTCCAGAGTTCTTCCCCCTATGCCATACTCTCCTCTCCATTACCAGCCTTGCAGACATAGCTTCTGAAGTAGAATAAACCACACTGGCTGGTACCAACATTCCCACATCTTCTAAACTTACTTCCTCCAAGAAACTCTCTTGGTTTAACTCTGCTTAGCTACTCTCCAAGCCATTCACTCTAGCAACACCCTGACAACTGACACTGCAGACCAGAGAGGCAGGAGTTACTCATATCTTTTCTTTTGTGATTTTTTTCCTTTCCCAAACTATTTATCATGTACTTTTATGTATTCCCTTAGACTACAAGTTCCTTGAGATTAATAAGAATTGTGATTTCTAGTTCATTTTGGTATAGAAACAATAGTAAATTTAGAATCAGGGTACCCAGCATCTGCTCTTGATTCTGACAAGCTGTGGGTCTTTGAATGAATTATTTCATTTTTCTGGGCTTCAGTTCCCTCTTCCCTAGATGGGATTTGAACTTCCAAGCTGCCTTCTGCCTCTGTGATTCTATGATATTTCCCTCGTGGGCTCTTTTCACAGTCTTGACTCTCAACCCTTCTTCCCATCTGACACATACATCCATGTGAGTTCCCACATTTTCCAAAGAGGGCCCCCAATGTGAGAAGGGGTACTACTCAGAGGGAAGAACAGCTCTCTATAAGAAATCTGGTTATTTGGCGACTGACAAAAGTTTAGTGAAGCCCTTCCAGAAAGCTTGGCTTGTGGCCCAGAGTTTAACCTCCAGCCCTGACTATGGGTCTAGTTAGACTCATGGACTCATGGACTCATGATGTTACTTAAATGCCTGAGGAGGGAAATAGGTGAGGATTGTCATAAGTTCTTATCTTGGGATTTATGGGATGGATAAAAGCACAGGAAATGGAGTGGAGCCCAGTTCTGTCCCATAGAAAGTTGTGAAGGGATTTATTTCCAGGATCTAATGAATACAGAATCATAGAATGTTAGAGCTGGGAAAACCTGGGAAATCATCTAAGATAGATGAAAGTACCTTTTTGTTTTGCAGATGAGGAGACTGAGGCCTAAAGAAGGAATATATTGCTAATGAATAGCAAGGCTAAGAACCTGTAGTTCACACTCTTATTCTATTGCTTTTTTTTTTTCTTGCAATACCCTGGCTTTTGAGATATGATTTTTAAGAAGGGAAAGTTCTCCCTTCTTGGATTGAGTTACTGTAGGGGATAAAGCTTCAGGAGTGGAGTCAGAAAGAGCTCTGTTTGAATACTCCGGAGATACTGTCTAGGTAACTCTGGTTAAGTCAAGTACCTTTTCTGAGTTTGCCCAAAACAGAGACAATAATAGCACTTTTCTCACCAGACTATCTTAAGGATCAAGAGTTAATCAGCCTTTACTAAAGAAGGGAAAGGGACCTGTATGTGCCAAAACGTTTGTGGCAGCCCAGTTTGTAATAACTAGAAACTGGAAAATGAATGGATGCCCATCAATCGGAAACTTGCTGGGTAAATTGTGGTAAATGAATGTTATGGAATATTATTGTTCTGTAAGAAATGACCAGCAGGATGAATACAGAGAGGCTTGGAGAGTTTTACATACAGGCCATAACTGATGCTAAGTGAAATGAGCAGAACCAGGAGATCATTATACACTTCAACAATGATACTGTATGAGGATGTATTCTGATGGAAGTGGATTTCTTTGACAAAGAGAAGATCTAACTCAGTTCCAATTGATCAATGATGGACAGAAGCGGCTACACCCAAAGAAAGAACACTGGGAAATGAGTGTAAACTGTTTGCATTTTTGTTTTTCTTCCTGGGTTATTTTTACCTTCTGAATCCAATTCTCCTTGTGCAACAAGAGAACTGTTCAGTTCTGCACACATATATTGTATCTAGGATATACTGCGACATATTTAACATATATAGGACTGCTTGCCATCTAGAGGAGGGGGTGGAGGGAGAGAGGGGAAAAATCGGAACAGAAGTGAGTGCAAGGGATAATGTTGTAAAAAATTACCCAGGCATATGTACTGTCAGTAAAAAGTTATAATTAAAAAAAAAGAGTTAATCAGCCTTTATTAAGAGCCTACTATGTACCAATCACTGTGCTAAGCACTGGCAATGCAAAGTCTCTGTCAATCTAATAAGAAAGACAACATGTATACATCTATGTCCAGATAAAATGTGCCCGGGAAATTTTGAGGAAAGGCAATAACATTAAAATGAAACAGGGAAAACCTTCTTGTAGAAGGCAGAACATTAGCTGAGATGTGAAGGAAGACAGGAGGTGGAGACAAGTAGGGTGAGAATCATAGGCGTGGGGGACAAGGAGTGAAAATTCACGGAGTTGGGAGATGGAGTATCCAATGTGAGATATATTTTTTATCATTATCATTGTTACTAAGATGATTAATATTAGAAACAGCAAGGAAGCCAGTGTTCCAGGACTACAAAGTCCATAGAGGAGAATAAGTCTAAGAAGACTGGAAAGGCAGTAGTGGGGCAGCTTTTGAATGGCTTTCAATGCCAAACACAAGACTTTGTATATGATCCTGGAGGCAATAGGAAATGCCTGAAGTTTATTGAATTGGAAGTGGAGGTGGGATTGACATGGTAAGATCCATGTTTTAGGAAGATCATGTTGATAAGTGCCTGTAATATAAAGTGTCCATGTAGTTAAAACACTTTGAAGACCCTTAAAAGACACTATAAATGTGAGTTATTATTATTGTTTATGACATTTTCACCTCTAAAAGACACTCATTGTGGTCTAGTTTGTGTATAGTTACTTGTAAACATTTACTATTTTCCTTTTCCTTCAGGGGAAACTCCTTGAGGAGAGGATCTGTGTATTATTTACTAATGTATCCCACTCAGTGCTTGGAATGCAATAGCTATATTGGTACTTTCTTTGAATTTCTTGGTGAATGTCTTCCACTAATTCATGTCCATTTTGCAGAAAATAGGATCCATTCTCATATTGGAACCATAACTAAGGGAATGAGTATCATCATCACCTCTTCCTTTTGATCCTGATTTTCTAGGAGTTCCTTTTCAATTTTGCTGAAGATACCAACCAGACAGAGAGAATAGCTAGAAAAACCACAGGAAAAATCAGTGAGAGTAAAGCCAGGAGGCCTGACTTCAAGTCCTTTCTCTATATTTTGGATAGGTCACTTCCATTCTCTCAGGAAGAGTGTCCTTATCTATAAAATGGGAATAAAATAATCTGCCTTGCCTAATTCACAGGGTTGTGGGGAAGATCAAACAATGGATGGGAGAGTAGTTTGCCAAGTGTAAAGCATCACACAAATGCCAGATATTATTTTTGCAAGAAGATCTCCAGTGTTTTTGCTTAATTTCGATCTAATTTGCATACAGTCTGTTCTCTTGCAAATTTCAAATTGTAATGTTATAAGCTTTTTCTGAAGGGCATCCTTTCTTGTTTGCTCTCTCTGTTCCATATTTTATTCCTTGCTTCCCCACCTCTACTTACAATCTATTGCCATGAAATCATATCCTCTTTGAGGCTAAAAGGGCAGAGTTTGAGAATAAAGGATAGAAAACAGCTAACTTCCTTGGGATACTTAAAAGTCACCAATTGCTCACTGATAGAAATGCAGTTCTAGTTCATAGACCAGACCTCAGCCTGCAGAGTGGGCAGTTATTATTTACTTTTTAGAGAAAAGAATTTCCCTATTTTGGATGAGACAGGCTGAGATTTTGCCTGCTCCTAGCACCTTATTGCAAAATCAAAACTAGTGATGATTATATTAAATAATAATTATGATGGTAATGTTTTACATTTGTCTTTTTAAATTAAATATAAAGCATTTTTATCTGAATTATCTTACTTGATCCTCAAAAGCAGCAATGGTATAATAAATAGAGGGTCATTCTTGAAACTAAGAAGAGTTTTGTGCAAGTCCAGCTTCTAACTATGGACAAGACATTTAACTTGTTAGTGCCTCCCAGGAGACACACTAAGATTAAAGGTTGCAGATGAAAGTCAATCTTGAACCACTGAAGAGGAAAGTTCCATACTCAGAGTTCCCCACACCAACAAAATCAGAAGTCCAGACCAAACAACAACCGCCCTGTGAGGTGGGTAGAGAAAATGTTACTATTTCCCCCATTTTACAGATGAAGAAACTGAGGAGGAGAGATTTAGTGACATTCCTAGGAGTACATAGCTAGTAAATGTAGGGTAGAAATTTTACTGACTAACACTGATCTAACAGCCTCACAACTATTGCTCCAGGAAACCCTGCTGGTCAGACACCACTTGGAGTGAGATTTCAGAGCCAAGCTGGTTTGCATTAGCTAGCTTTGATGGAGTCTTCTTGTTGCCCATCTGAGTCCTTTCCCTCCTTTGCAGATGGCAGATTGTGGCCCCCATTGGCCTAGACCAGCTGAGCAGACCCGAGGCAGTGGGTCCAGGATATCCCCCCCACAGCCAGCACCACTTTCACAGAGAAAAGATCTATGGCAGGATGGGAATCTGGGATTGTTGTCCCAATATGTGTATCCTTTTCCTTTTTCCAGTCATTACAAGTTTGATGACTCCCAAGTCTTCAAGGGGGAACCTGCTTTTCATTAGAGCCCAAGGGTGCTGTCGGCTTCAGTTTTCAAAAGTCATGTTACCATATGTGGTGCCCTCGCCTTTGGTCTGAGCGCATCTTGTCAGTATTAACTAACCACTTCTTGCAGTTACATCACAACAATTCTTTAGATCTTGGAAGCAGAGCTGTAGATATTTGCATATGTGTTTCTTTAGTTTTCACAGAACAGGCTGCCTAGCAGATGGAGGGCCCAAACCATCCTCCAACATTTAGCTGCAAGTTAAGCCGTTTTCCTGTGTTGTTCACCACATAGGAAACTAGGCGGTTTTTAACCACACTGTGATGCTGCCAGATCTCAACCTTAGAATATTTTCATGGGGAAAAGGGAAAAAAAAAGGGGGGGGGGACTTAACATGGTTTTCCCCACCCCCTCCTACCTTCCAACCAGATGGCAGATGGTATGGAACCAATAAATCGCAGACTCAAAAGTTTGTTTACTTAACATCCAACAGAGTATGCCTTTGTGGTTCCTGCTATAGGGAGGCATCCGAGGTCTTTCAACCAAGGAAACGACCAGATTGAATCAACAGCTCTGTGTGGCTAAGAAATAATGGTTTTATGAAAATTGCATGAAAGTAAGCATGTAAAAGTAATGTGTGGAGGGAGGGAGAGAGAGAAAGGGAGGGAGAGAGAGAGAGAGAGAGAGAGAGAGAGAGAGAGAGAGAGAAGGACGGAGGGAGGGAAGGAAGGAAGGAAGGAAGGAAGGAAGGTAGGAAGGAAGGAAGGAGGGACAGAGGGAGAAGGGAGAGAGGGAGGGAGGGAAGGAAGGAAGGAAGGAAGGAAGGACGGAGGGAGAAGGGAGGGAGGGAGAAGGGAGAGAGGGAGGGAAGGAAGGAAGGAAGGAAGGAAGGAAGGAAGGAAGGAAGGAGGGACGGAGGGAGAAGGGAGAGAGGGAGGGAAGGAAGGAAGGAAGGAAGGAAGGAAGGAAGGAAGGAAGGAAGGAAGGAAGGAAGGAAACCAACCCATGTCACTTTTTGGCATCTCACAATGACTCTTGGTTTCATCTGATTGAATTAAGATGGGCAGCGTGGATTAATGAAAGAATGCTTAGTCAAGGAGTCAAGGGCCTGGGCTCAGATCTTATCTCTGACACTTAGTGACTGTGGGATTTGGGGTTAGTCACTGAGCCTCTTTGAACCTGATTCCTTTCCCATTAAATAGTGCCACTCATTCCTGCCCTACTTATCTCACAGGATTATTATGGACTTTGTAAACCTTTAAGTACTACAAAAATAGGAGTTGTTATAAGAGATGACATTTATACTTTAAAGTTTACAAAGCACTTTACAACTATTACCTCATTTTATCATCAAAACAGCCCAGGGAAGAAGGTGCTATTATTATCCCTATTTTATAGATAAGGGAACTGAGGCAAACTAAGGTCACAGAGCTAGGAAGTGTTTCAGGGACAATTCAAACACAAATGTTACTGACTCCAGATCTGATATTCAATCCACTACACAATTTAGTTGTTAATATATTTCATAATGTTTTCTGGAAGAAAATTTCCTGACAATATGGCAGGAGGATTGTTGTTTAGTAGATAGAGAACTGGATTTAGAGCCCAGTGGATCTGGACAAACTTAGCCTTGTGATCCTGAACATGGCAATTTCATGTCTGTGAGTTTCAGTTTTATCATCTGTAGAATGAGGATAACAGTAAGCTCTCTTCCCTCTGAGACCTCCTTCCTTCTATACTGTATGGATCTTGGATGTATATTTTTTGTTTATTGTTGCTCCAAAATATGATCTTCCTCAAGGACCATATTTTTTGCATTTCATTGAATTTTTATGGCTTATCATAATGCTTGGAATTGTGTTAATAATACTTATTGACTAAATGCCTGACTTACAAATTCAATAGTTATTTATATAAAGAATTTTGTAAAGTTTGAAGCTATCGAAATGTGAGTGATCTTTTTATTATTATTATTATTATAGCTTTTTATTGACAAAACATATGCATGGATAATTTTTCAAAATTGACCCTTGCAAAAACTTCTGTTCCAACTTTTCCTTCCTCCCACCCCCTCCCCCAGATGACAGGCAGTCAAATACGTGTTAAATATGTTAAAGTATATGTTAAATCTAATATATGTATATATATTTATACAGTTCTCTTGTTGCACAAGAAAAATCAGATCTAGAAAGAAAGAAAAAACCCGAGAAGGAAAACAAAAATGCAAGCAAACAACAATAGAAAGAGTGGAAATGCTGTGTTGTGGTCCACAGTGAAGGATCTTTTTTATTTCTGGTGCCAAATCCAGTCTAGGTTTGGAATATGGACTGGGCTTTGGGTGCCTGGGACTGGCAGTGAAGGAGTCTTTTTAAAGATGGGGAAGTCTACCTCCAACTACTTTGCCATCTGTCCTGCTCATCTCCTCTCCCTCCCCCAGTGAAAGCGGCCAGTGGGGTGTCTGGATGACCTTGAGGTGAAAGTGGGAAATCAGAGAGTGACCTCCTTATTGGTCTGCACAACAGTAAGAGGGGGAAAAATCCAGCCCTTACCCAACTCCACAGCCCTGGCCTTGCCCTTGCAGCAGGAACACTAAGTGCAAAATCTGCCATCTATTAATCTGTTAGAAGTTGACAAAAGGGACTTTGATCATGGATTGTTTTTTCCCCCTTTCTCAAGTTTCCCGATGACACATAATAGCCCATTTCAGCTCGAGGGCCGGAAGTATAGCCATCATTTTCAGGGATAAATTCAGCCCTGGCGGCTACCCGTCACCCCCCTAGCCCACTCCAGCCCCGGATATTAATTGGCCTGTAAGTGGTTACATGTGTTGCTTTTATGTGTCATTCAGAATCTGGTAGTTCAACTTCACAGCTATTTGGGGAAAATCTAAGTTTTGTTTTTAGTTTGAGCTGGAAAATTGATCTGCTCGATTGTTCCTTGAACAATCATTCTTAAATCCCAGGCCTCACTTGTTCCATTCCCCCTGCCTAGAAATATCCACCCTACGCTGCTCCTTCCATGTCTTCCTCCTGCTTTTCCTTCAAACTCCACCTCCCAGGATCCTAATATTTTGGAACTAAAAAGAACCTTAGAAGTGACTTAGTTCAACTCTTGTCAATTTGACAGCAAGATCCGGGGACTTCAAATGACGTGACCAAAGTCATTAAACCCAGATGACTAGAGAAAGAGCTGGGATTTAACCCCTCCAGTCTCTGCACTTGTAGTCAGAGGCTTTTCCATGATCCCCTGCTGGCATTTAGAGTTGGAAATTGCTTCCAGATCACAGAATCCAGCCTTCTCATGTTCCAGATAAGGAAACTGAGGCCAAAGAAGGAAATGACTTTTTAAAGCCATACAGGTCACAAAATTGCATTGATAATATTTTGTTTATAGAATAAGAATAAATTATGCCCATATTCTTTCCCCAGTTATTTACCAATCCACACACTCGTTGGAGCTACACTTCCCAATTCCCTTAGTGTCCCCCAGGAAGTTCATTAACTGAGGGATGGGGATTTCAAAGACAGTCACCTTTCTAGGTACTATTTCCATGGTAAAATGAAGATAGTGGAACTGGGAAGTCATATGTCTTTGTTGAGATCTAGTAGCAGGGAGCTTGGACATTCCCAGCTTTACAGGAAAGTCTTTTTGTGAGATAAAATAATTTCTACCCAGGACTAAGGAGAAGATCAGTGCAATAAAGAAAAGATGACCTATTGGTCAAACTGAGCACTCTGCTTCCTCATATCTGGGCCACCCTCTTTCCTCACCTCCACTTCTTATAATAGTTGGTTTCTTTCAAGACTCGACTCAAAAACGTCTTCTAAAAGAGAACTTTCTGGGGTGATCCCCCCAGAATCACCTATTCTAAGACTGTCTTCCATCTACTCTTCATTTTATATATGTATATATGTGTATATATATATATATATAATATATATATATACATAGTCTATGTATATATGTTGTAGTTGCACATTAGAATATAAACATCTTAAAGGCAGGATTATTCTCCCCCCCCCCTTTTTTATGTAGCACTTTGCCCAATATCAGACACATAGGAAATGATTAAAAAAAGATTGTTGATTGGGGGAAAAAATGAAGACTTAGTTGTAGAGTAGAGGTATCAAATAAAGGCAGGAACCAGATTAAAATGTAATTGGGAAATACTTAACAACAAAAAGTATAATAGAGCATAGATAAAGTTAACTGTGGATTTTTAACCTGAATTGCACAGGGATCCCTATGTGCTGTTTAGTTACCCCAATTTCTATCTCAGTTGGACACTGATGAAGTATGTCTCCCAAACAGACTAGAGAAGCAAAGAAACCCAGCATGATCCATAAAAGCTGCAATAACCCTGGAAAAGTGGGTTAGGTAGATTCCATTTGTGTGTTTATGAGAAGATGACAAGAGGCTTAGAAAAGAAGGAATATTCTCATCCTTTAAGCCCAAAACAGAATTGCATTTCAAAGCACAGAAGAGAGGTACAAAAATTTTTCTAAAAACTAAAAACCAAGAATGGGGAAAAGGTGTTATTTAAACAAATCCTGGCCTAAAATCCTAGACAGATTTATAATTTATAATATGCTGTCATCATAGTAACCCTGTAAAGTAGGTAATGTAATAATATCAGTTCACAGATGATGAAACTGAAGCTTAAAAAAAGTGGGGAGATTAAATGATTTATTTACCCACAGTTGAGCTTCAGAACTCAAATCCAGGTTTCCTTAGAGCAAGTTCTTTTTCTGAAGACCTGTATTCTCCTTCCTCACAGACCCTCCACTCATATGACCATTAGGCTACAGTGTTCCTCATCCATAAAATGATGGTATTGAGCTCTATGGTCTCATTGCTCATCATCTCTTTGCTCTTATCTCTGATCCTATGATCCACCAAATTAAGGACAAAAAGGACAAAAGGTGTATTGTGAAATTTAAGCTTACCCTTTATCAGGGCAAATCTTGTCTAGAATAAGGAGCCCCACTGCTCTTCTAAGTCCTATGTATGGAGCCAGCTTCTCTCTGCAAGAAATTGCTATTAGGAAGTTAGGTAGCACATTGGCTAGAGGGCCAAGCCAGGAATCAAGAAAATCTGAGTTCAAATGCAGTCTCACTTATTTAGCTGTATGACCCTGAGCAAGACATTTAATTTTTGTGTATCTCAGTTTCTGTAATTGTGAGATGGGAAAATTAATAGTTTCTGCGTCCTGGGTTATAATATAATAAATGAAATAATATTTGTAAAAGTCACAGAGCCCAGGCAGGGCACATTGTATACATTAAATAAATACTTAATTTCAAGTCTGGAAATGGAAAAATCTATAAACTCCAATTTAAAAAGTCAACTCCTATAAATACTTTGTACACATAGATGCCAGTCTTGGTCTCTCGGTCCTCAAATATTTATAGAGTATTTTGTTTGAATCTCTCCTATGACCTCATCAATTCTACCTTGGCTCATACTTAGCTGTATACATCACATTTCCCCTATTTCAGTATAGGTTTTGTGAGGGAAGTGACTTGCCCTTCTTCCCCATCTTTATAGCTAATCCAACAACTAGCACAATACTACATATAATAGACTTCCTCTATAAGGGATAATTAGGAGGGAAACTAGTTTTGAACTTTAAAAAATTGCCCCTAGGTCAGCCATGTTTAATGAGGTAACTAGAGCATACTGAAGAAAACAAGCCTTTTGTTCATAAAGAGTCGACTTGGATGAATTGACCTTCCAGGATATTCCAAAAAACATGAATGTATAGTGTACAGAATGTGGGAGTGCAAATATTAGATCTCCATTAGACTGCAAGAATCTGCAAAAGTAGAGACTATCTACTAACACTTTTTGTAGCCTCAGTGCTTATCAAGCTAACTGGATCACAGGAGGTGCTCAATAAATGTTTATTGACTGACTGTCATCTGCTACCTGGGTGATCTTAGGTAGGTAATATTTCTTCTGGACCTCAGTTTCTTCATATGAAAAACTATAAATCATTGCCTAGGTCTCATCCAGTTCTAAACCTATGATCCTATGTCCCATTGAAATGAGCATTTTGTTCACAGTTACTGTGTTCAACCTGAGGGACAATGGAGCAGCAAAATGTAAACATTTACTTTGCACTACCACATACATCCCCACCCACACCTTCAGTGAAGATGCTGAGAATCTGTGTGTGATGCTATAAACGGTTTATGTTGTTTTGAATGTACCTATGAAGAACTGCTGTTCATAAGCTGTCTTTGCTTCAGAGGAGTATATATCTTTTTTTTTATTCTTTTCCAAACACCTGCTTTCAAAGCTGAGACCCCTTTACTATTGGCAGAAGGAAAGAGTTCCTCACTTAGTTGATGCAGGATGGAAGGCTGACAACTTCTTCCAAGTTGGAAGATAAAAAATGCTCAGACCAGCAGGAAAGAATTTTTGCTCTGTGTCTCCAAGACATTGGAAAAGGAAATAGTTTATTTATTGACTCTAAATTTAAAGTAAGATTGGGAGATAGCATCATAATGCTTACTTGGTTGAGAATGGTTGATGATATATATTTATATGTATAATAAGAAATAGGCAGCTTGATTTAATGAAAAAAATTAGAAAAAAAGAATGGAAGCTTGAAGATCTGGCTTTTATTTCTCTGCTCCATTTCTAAGTCTTAAATTTTCCCTTCTGTAAGATGGAAATCATATATTTACTACTTATTTCACAAGATTATTGTAAAGAAAATGCTTTGTAAGCTGTAAAGAGATATTTATTTATACACATAGATGTTTGTCTCTATATACACATACATGTGTATATAGAAAACATATATATAGCTATTAGTAATATTGTCATTTTTAAAATACCAGAGGAATGCAATTAAGGGACTTTGGAAAGAACTTCACTATGTAAAGATCATAGAAGAAATCCTTAAGCAAAAAGAACTAGTAATTTCAGGAATTTATAGCTGAAAGGGATTTTTGAGATTGTCTAATGATCTTTCATTTTACTGAATTAAAAAAAAAAAAAAGAGGCCTCAAGAAGAGAAATGAGGTCATAGAGGTTGTCAGTGACATTCTGAAATTTGTCCTTAGGCCTTCTTACATTGAATTCAAGACTCTTTATCCAAAACTCTTTCCAGTACTGTGTCCATTCAATGAGTTTTGGAGATGTCATGACAAAGTTCTGCCGAGTGTTAGGGTCTCAGGAGGTCAGGAAGCCATATTAGTCAAGGTTTGCCTTGGGCTGCAAGATCTGGTCAATAGATTTCCAGAGAACAAGTTGTGTTTTTGCTTTGGCTTTAGTTCTTGGCATTGTCCAGTCGATTCCTTTCATCTTTATCTCAGAGTTTTGGATTAATTTCTGAATCTCTGTACTAAAATCTGACTTTCTGATGGCGAATTAGCCAATTAGGCCATACAATCCATAGTGTTTAACCCTTCATGGTCTCGATGATTAACGTTATGTGTATGTAATCCTTAAAGAACGCCAGTCACAAAATGACTAATGACCCACAGTACATTCTGCACCATGGATATTTAGTAAATACTTGCCCAGGATCACACAGCTAGCAAATAGGCCACACATTTGATACCTATAATTTAAACCACACAGTGCCTCAGTTTCCCCTTCTGTAAAATAGTGAGAATAATACTTCATTATTTATCTGACAGGGTTTATGAACTCATAAAAACTCAATAAGATTTCAGCATTACCGATAAAGAACCCTCATCCTATCATACCTAGACCACCAGTCTAGTACCCTATAAAAATAATATAATAAATTTATTTAATCCATTATGACCTGCTTTTAATGATGTATTGTTCTCTCTTTATGATTACTACTTCCATATTCACCTACATCTAGAATACATTATAAAATTCCATCAGTGATTTCAGTCAAGTTCAGTGACCTATCATTTGCAGATGTAATTTCCTTTCCTTGTTTGGAAAACTGAAATAATTTTCCTTCTCTACTCCTGAGATATCTCTTCTATTCTCCAGAATCTTTTAAAGATCTCTTTGAGAGCAGTTTAGTAATCACAAATAGTCAAAGCTTTGAATCATTAAAGCTATAATGATGGAATTTCAGGCAGTTGCCATATAAGAATATTAGGGGAGGTAGAAGGGAAATGGGTTCCCTTCATATCTCCCACATAGACAGCCTCCCACCCTGCCTGGAAAGTGGTTGATTAAAAGCTTGAAAAGGGCTCTGGCATCCTGTTTTGATGGCCTTGTGGCAGTAGCTACCTCAGAGCTTGTTGGCATTTTCCAAATTTGGACTCAACAGATGCAGATGGGTGATTGGTACCCTTTCCCAGGGCAGCTGATTAGATCAAATCAATTAGGAGAAAATAGGATTCTAATGTGTTTGATTGGCTCACATACACTAATGAATAACTGTCACCTTTCCAAAGCAGGCTGTACATTAGGGAGCCCTAGCTCTTGGATGAGTTCATTAAATTTGTTTTCAGAAGGAAATTTCAAGGAGTATATAATCAAATGCTGAACTTTCTTTTCCTATTTTTATTTCCTTGAAACTTTCACTAAGGTCACAGAAGACAGGAGTTCTGTGAAGTTTGAGAAGGATTATTAATGTGATTATCACTTATCAATTGTTAAACAATTATATAAATTACAACAAACATATAAACATATTAAATAATAACTTTAGTCCCTATCTTTAGAGTGCTTACTTTTTCCAAATCCTTTGAGTTATATTCTTATATTAGATATCTAATAAAGCAACCCCAAAGATAAGTCACTGTCTTTTGTTTTTCTTTTTCTTTCTTTTTTTTGGGGGGATGCAATCAGGGTTAACTGACTTGCCCAGGGTCACACAGCTAGTAAATGTTTGAAATAGAATTTGAACTCTGGTCTTCCTGACTTCAGTGTTGCCCACTAAGCTGCCCTGATAAGTTAATGTCTAAAGACAAAAGCTTTAAAATTACAAAAAAAAAATGGTATTTGATTCTATGAAGCACAAAAATTGTATGAGTATAAAAACATACTCAATTCATCCATACTTGGTTTCCATGAAATTTGAAGAATGATATTATAGAGTCATAGATTTAAAGTTAAAAAGGACCTAAGAGATGTTCTGGTACAACCTTTTCATTTACAAATGATGAAAATGTGACCCAGAGGATGGAAGCTACATATTTAAGCCAGTAAGCAAAAGATCTGGACTGTGAATTCAGAAAAAGAAGGCAATAATAATAACAGCAGAAATCCCTGAACTTTGCAAAAGTTGAAAGCTAAAAGTTTGATCCGTCTCTACTGTGGCTCTCTTGGCAAAACACTCAGAAGTCAATCTCTTTAAAACTTGCCAATAGCTATGGACCTCCTCCATGGGATGTGTCATGTCCTGGCTTTGTGCCTCAGAGCACTTATCTGAATGAGGAGACTGAGCTGGGGGAATATTTGATTCCAGCTGGGTCCTAGCATCCTATAACTGGCACAATCAGCAACCAGACAGTACATCAACACACATGAGTTTTTGTGATACTGTATATGGCACAGAGGGGAGGTACACATGTGCACTAGAAAAAAAAGTGGAAAAAAATCTTTGTGGAGGTAGCATTTGAAGAACGAGTAAGAGTTGGATCATCAAGCTGTGTGTGTGTGTGTGTGTGTGTGTGTACCTCTGTATGTGTGTGTTTATAACAGCTCCCCCTTGGCTACTCCCCCAACTCTTACTTTTCACCTACAGATTAGGTCCCCAGTGGAGTGACTGTTATTCTCAAAATTCTAGGAGTACCCCTGTGGGGCTAAACTAACACTGAGTCCCACTAACTATCAACCAGCAGACCTAATTAGCTCTTAGCAAAGGCATTTAATCTAATGACATAGCAAGAATGACTGGTATAAAACATTCCCCCTGAAACCTCGAACATACTTTTCTGCAAATAACCAGTGTCCATAGGAAAAGTGGGCACTATAGTTATAGGAAGATGCCAGAAAAGCATACAATTCCTTGTCCTTTATGATCTGGAAATATTTTCTTGAATTCATTTCTGGCATTCACCTTTGGTGGAAAAGACAAACATGAAACACCCTCCTTTAGGAAACTTATGTTCTTGGGTTAGGTATATATATCAAAATTGATATCAGGTGATTTGGGAGGATAAATGATGTGGCTTACATATCGTTGTGTGGGACATCACCTAATCCCTAAACAACCTGCCCCCGCCATACCAACATTCCATAAAGTGGGAAATTCTGATATTAGGAATCTGATTCTGTAGATCTTGAAATTTTTATTAGGCTTCATGATTTATCTACAGGGTTTGTAAACTTATATTCGGGAATGCTGATAAAGAATCCTTATCTTATGCTTTTCAGTTGGGAAATGGCTGAATAAATTATGGTATGTAGGTTATGGAATATTATTGCTCTATAGGAAACAATCAGTGGGATGATTTCAGAAAGGCCTGAAGAGATTTATATAAACTGATGTTAAATGAAGTGAGCAGAACAAGAGAACATTGTAAAAATTATGTGATGATCAACTCTGATGGACATGGCTCTTTTCAAAAATGAGGTGATTCAGGCCAATTCCATTAGACCTGGGATAAAGAGAGCCATCTACATACAGAAAGAGGACTGTGGGGCCTGAATGTGGATCACAACAAAGTATTTTCACCTTTTTGTTGTTGTTTGCTTGTTTTTTACTCATTTTTCTTTTCTTTTTTTTTTTTTTTTTTGATCTGATTTTTCTTGTGCAGCATGATCAGGGTGGAAACGTATAGAAGAACTGCACATGTTTAACATATATTGGATTGCTTGCTGTCTAGGAGAGAGGGTGAGGAAAAGGGAGGGAGAAAAATTTGGAACACAGGGTTTTGCAGAGGTGAATGTTAAAAACTATCTTTGCATGTTTATTTTGAAAACAAAAATATGTGTTATTAATGGAAAAAAAACCCTCTTATCTTGTAATGGCTAGCCCAACAGGCTAATAGTCTATTAAAAAAATAATAAAATGAAGATAATCCATTATGACCTGCTCCTAATAAAGTCTTGCTCTCTCTTTGTGATCACTTTTTAAAAATATATTTTCACTTACATCTAGAATACATTGTAGAATTTCAATTTAAACCATCAACTATCATCTTTTGAGGGATTTTAAGAGACAACTGGAAGTAAGGCCCTTTGGAAGCTTGTACAGGGCTTGCTGGCTGGGAGAGGTAGAGGAGAGGGATGAGTGGAAAGTATTGGAGAAACATGAGGGAGGAGGGTAGAAAGGGAAAATAGGAACCTGGAAGGTTCCCAGAGGCATTTTGCTGACTTCATAATGTTTTTCCTTCACCTTCTGATCCTGTCACAGATGTTTTTAAATCTTTAATTATCCAAGCACAGCTGACAGGAAGTAGAAACAACTTACCATATTTTAAAAAAATAATAGAGAGGGAAGCTCCCAACTCACAGGCTAAACTTCATTTGATTAATTTGAAAATGTCTATGACTAGACAGGGCTCCATTTCTCTCCATTAACCTTCCAAAATAACCCTGAGTGCAGAAATGTATTAAGGGAGGGAAGAGGTAGAAAATTATTAGTTGGTTACTAATTAGGAGAAACTGTTCTGCCTTGGTAGTTCACCCCAAATTTGTTTTCTTCCTATTTCCTTATAACAATTCACACTCTCACCCCAGTTTTACTCTGAGGATTAGGATTTTCCCCAAAGTTTGGAGTGAAACACAGCCAAACCAATTTTGCATAATTGTGGGAAGAAATGGAAAGATGAGGGAGAGGGACAAGGATGGATAGGAAGGAGAAGAAGAAAAGGGGAAAAGAGAAAAAAAATCTGTGAAAGATAGGAAATAGAAATTATTTAAGACATTCAAAGTCTTACAATTTTTCTAATCATTACTGGGTGCCTTTCTTAGAGATAGACTGGAAACAAAAACAAGCTTAATTATCCAGAGACTCAGGGCACTTCTGTTTAGTATATTCCTTTTTTCCCACCTGACCTTCCACTTTCCAAGGAGAGTAGATTCTGTCAGAGAACACAGTTTAATAATAACTACCCCCACTCTTCCCAACATACACACTCCTTTTTTGGAGAGCATAGGAATGATGGAGACAGGGGAAATCAGCATTCAGAAGTAGACAGCCTTGAAGAGAGAAAACAATGATATTCTAACAGGTCCTGCAAAAATATGCTTAGAGGGTTCTAGATTGAACTTAGGTGAGGGCAAGGGAAAAGTGAAATTATGAATAAGAAATCGGTTTCATGAGGTTAGAATGTTGGAAATAAAAAAACCTGATATTGTAGAAAAGACTAGTGGATTTAATATAGAGGATCTGGATTCAAATTTCAAATCTGCCATTTGCTATCTTTGTGTATATGATTTTGGATAATCAAATTCAATTCACTTCAAGCATATATACCTATTACATTCCATCTTTTTTTTCTTCAGAAATCTATAAAATATTCTGTAATGAACAAATCACCTAATCTCTGTAAGTTTCAATTTCCTCATCTCTAAAATGAAAGATTCCTTCTAGCTCTTAAATCCTATGATCCTGTATAAATTGGGAAGGGTAGAGGTTTGACCTGGTCTCATTCATCCTGCCTTCCCTTTTTCTTTTCTTTTTTTCTTTCCTTTTTTTTTCCCCTGAGACAATAACTAGGAAGTTTAAGTGTGTAAGGTTGGATTTCAACTGAGGTCCTCCTGACTCCAGTGCTAGTAGTCTATCTACTGTGCCATCTAGCTGCCTTACCTTTCATTTTTTAAAGGTCTTTTCCAAGTTTCATTCCCACAAAGATAAAAACAGATCATTTTAGCATTAATTAGTTTAAAATATTAGTCTCCCAGAAGTGGCAGACCTTCTACCTCCTTTCTTCTTTTTTAGTCTCTCTTCCATCCTACCTTAAAAGTCTTTTATATGTTCACTTCTTTTCCCAAGACACCTTCCCCATCAGATGCACACAAATCTTACCTAGAATAGTTAAATGTTTAACATGAGAATTTAAACCTAAAAAATCAGCAAATGCTACAAATCGGGCCTAACGTATTAATTTTTTGATTTTCTAGGCTTAAGAAAATGTTAATAATGCAGATTAAACTTGAAAGTGTATCTTGAATATATCTGGAGACTCAGTTTTAAACATAACGGTTCTTAACTCAATCTTGCTAAGGTTAATATCTTATAGAAATAACTTTGATATAATGGAAAGAGCACTGAACTAAGAATCAGATGATTCTAGTCTATATCCTTATCTGGACTCTATGATTTGTTATCTGTATGACCTTAAATGACTAACATAAGTTCTCTGACCCTTACTTTTCTATATATAAATTGGAAATAATAATAATAATCCAGTGCATGCCTACATCACAGGTATAGTTTGAAGATTAAATGAGATAATTTGTACAAACATGCTTTTGACGAACACAGTATTACGGAAATAGAAAACATTATAATTAAAGTTAACACATATGAGAAAAAATTGTACTGCAAGAAGAAACCTAGAAAACACTGACGATAATTTTGGAGCCTTACATAGTGGAATACTGAAGGACACAGGTGGGTGTTTTTGTTACTGTTGTTGAATAAATGTAGAGGTATCAGAATCAAGGAGGGAAACAGGTAGATGCAGCAATATTGAGTTTAGAATCGGTGGAGACAGAAATAGAAGTGATGTTGTAGTAAGATTCTACTTAAGTCCACATGGGCAGGAGAAATTATATGAAGAATCTGAGGAACTAATCTGGAATTGAGGTGAGATGCAGTAAGAATGGGGGAATTTCAATTACTGAAACATCTATTGGAGCTCTTTCTTTGCCAAAAGCAGAGTAACTGAGAAATTAATGAGATACAATCATGGTCATTTTATCCTTCAAAAGGTAAATGAAGTGATGAGAGAAAACAGCTGTTTTAGATTCAATTCTCTCCACCAAAGAAAAAAGAAGAAGTAAAAGTGAAATAATGGGAACATCATTAGGGGACATCTTGAAATTCAAAAGGGGGAGAGGAAATCCAAGCCTAATCTCATGTGGGGAGAGAATATTTTAAAAGGTTTCAGCAAAAGACAGGAAGCATTTTCTGATTTAAAAGTCTAGAAGAAGAATTAGCTAAAGTTTACTAAGTATGACATTCTAGAAACAAAAACAGAAATTTTTCCAATAAAGGAAGAAAAGGAGCTGTCCAGAATGACACTATAGGAGTCTCTTAAATAATTCAGGTTTTTAAAAGGCACATGTAAACTAAAGGCATTAGTAAAAAAAAAAATTTTAAAGAAATAAATATAGAAAATGAAAAAAAAGGTTAAATAATAGAGAATTAATGCCTTTTATATTTGTTTTTGTCCTATACAAGTTTGGTCAGAAGGCTTAAAATCTAGAATAAATTTTATTATTTATAAATATTTATTATTAAATTATGTAGTGATAAATGCTATAGATAACACTATGACCTTTTTTCAAAAAAAAACTACATTTAGAGCAAGGGAAAGATGAGAGAAGGAATAAGAAGACATCTGTTTGAAGACAGGATGATAAAAATGGGCATCTAGAGAAAAGACAGAATTACTTTCATTTTACTTTTGTTTTCTCAAAGGGAATGATCTTTTGACAGGAAAAAACAGATTTTTAAAGATGGTAGAGAGGTAAAACCTAGGATTAGTTAAACTATGGGAAGAAAATACCTAGCTGCCTTCAAAGACTTTGTTACCAGGCCCAGAAATGCTATAAATTTTAAAATGCACAGATATGATTATTAAATCACTGTTAATTTCTAAGAGATGGTAATTTCTAAGAGAATGGGCAAAGGATCATAGGAAAATGCTCTGCTTTTTTTGTTGTTGTTGTTCTGACAAAGTTCTGGAAACATATTTTTAAATATATATTTTATTTTTCCTCCATTACATGTTAAAAACAATTTTAACATTTTAAAAAAGCTTTGAGTTCTAAATTCTATTCTATTTCTCTCTCCCTCTCTCCCCTCTTGTCCACCCCTGAGACAGTAAGCAATCAGATATAGGTTATACTAGTACAATTATGTAAAACATTTCCAGATTAGTCATTTTGTGCAAAAAAGGATCAAATAAAAGAAAAAGAATGAAAGAAGGTGAAAAATAGCATGTTTCAGTCTCTATTCAAATGATATCAGTTCTTTCTCTGGAGTTGAATAGTATACGCCATCCTTTGGGATTGTCTTGGGTCATTGTATTGCTGAGAATAGTTAAGTCATTCACAATTCTTTATCAAACAGTGTTGATGTTACTATGTTCAATGTGCTCCTGGTTCTGTTTATTCACTATGCATCAGTTCATGTAAAAATTTTCTAGGTTTTTTTTTAAACCATGTACTTGTTACTTATAACACAATATTATTCCATCACAATTATATACCACAACTTGTTTAGCCATTTTCCAATTGATGGTGATCAATAATTTTATCAGTGACTTGGATGGATGATCTAGGGTTAGGGATAGCACAGACACTGTGCTAAATGCTTTTTACAAATATTGCCTTATATGAACCTCACAACAGGCATAAGAGGCAGGTGCTATTCTTATCCCCAATTTTATAATTGAGAAAACTGAGGCAAACGGCTTAAGTGGTTTGCCCAGGGTTACCTAGCCAGTTAGTGTCTGAGATTGGATTTGAACTCAGTACTTCCTGACTTCAGACCCAGAACTCAGTCCACCAACTACCTCCATGGTTGTAATTATAAAAGAAATTATTAAATTTGCTAATTAAAAGAACTAGAAGAAAGCCATCAGCAGATTGATAGAGCCTTTGTATCCATGTAGCTCCATATTTAAGGACATGGAAAAGAAATGAGCAAGAAAAGGGAACATAGATGGAGTATCCTATGAACTAGTGGGGCTTGGGACTTTAATGCAAATGAGATTGTAAACCCAATTGCTCATTTCACAAGAACTCCAAGCAAACAAAAGATCCTTGCTTCTAAAAGAAAGGTCAGAATGAGAAAGAAGAAAATGATCACTCATAGGTCCTTTTTTTCATTCTTTTTTTAATTAATTTTTTTTCCAATTATTTTTCTTTCCCTACCACATCCCCTGACCCCAAAATAGGCGAGGACTTTCTTTTGAACAGTTGGAGTTTTTGTTTTATTTTGTTCTGAATGGAGTTCATATTTCTTCCTTATTACCTTGAACACTCTTTGTCTTTACTTCTATGCATGTTGTATGATCCCAAGTAAAATGCAACCTCCTCAAGGGAGGGATTGTTTTGTTATTGCATCCCCACAGTTAAATCTAATGCCTTGCACTGAATAAACCTTCATCTAATTGAACTGAATTGAATTGGGGCAGCAGACAGAAAGACAGTGGTTTCTAAAGACAGACTCTTCAAACTTCCTGTTTTTCATGTAGAACTCCAGGGACAAACAGATGACTATTTCTCAAAGATACTTTTGAAAAGATTCCTTTACAGAAATGGGTTTAAACTCTCAGGTTTCTACTAACTCTGAGATTTTGTGATTTTTTAAAAAAAAAATCTTTATAGTTATTAATCAATTGACAAATATTGGTCAAGTGCCTCCTTCTACCAACCTCTTTCTTCTCAATGTGCTGCCCATCCTTCCAGTTACATTCCCTAAGCCATCAATGTACCCTAAGGGTCTGTCCCTGAGCCCTGTTCTTTTCTCTCTTTGTACTCTTGTAATGACCACCTCTGTGTACATTTCTCCTAAACCTATACATCCATCCTTAATGTCTCTTCTAAGTTCTAATGCCACTTCATCATCTACTCATTAGATATTTCAAGCTAGATGTTCCACAGGTACCTCAAACTTAACGGATGCAAAACAGAACTCATCTTCTCTCCCAAGCTCACCCTTCTTCTGAATTTCCCTATTCTGTCAAGGGAACCACCATTTCTCTACTTAGCCAGATTCACAAATTCAACTCTTTACTCTCCCTCACTTCAAAAATCCATTCATTTGCCAAATATCATATCTTTCCCTGTGATATCTCATATATCTGTCCCCTTCTCTCTACTTCCTCAGCCATCACCCTAACTCAGGCTATCAACACTACTCACTGGAACAATCATCAGCATGGGACTCATCGCAGCAAGGATTGCCTCACTTTAATTGGTTCTCCATATATACAGCTACCAGTGATTTTCCTAGTCAAGTCTCACTGTCACTGCTTTACCCAAGAAAACTCTAGTGTCTTCCTATCACTGCCATGGCCAAAAATGAACTCACCTGATTGGCATTTAAAATACTTCACAACCTGGCCCCAATCTACCTTTCTCATTTGACTCCATATTATTCCTATTCATGATCTCTGTGGATTAGTCACCCTGACCTTTTTATTGTTCCTCCTACTCAACATTCCATTTTCCATTTCTCCCTTTGCACTGCCTTTCTCCCATGCTTAAAATGCATTCCTCCTCTTCTCCCACTTTTAGAATTCCTTGTCTCCTTCAAGACTCAATTCAACTACCATCTTCTGCGTGATATCTTTCCTAATCTTTTCTGTTGCTAAGGTCCTGCCTCCTACTGCAGGACCTTGTATACATTTTGTATATAATTTTCTGTGTATATATATACATGTTTGTGTATGTACATGTGGTATCTCCCCCTTTGAGGGCAGAGGAGATTTCACTTTTGTCTGATTCCTTAATGTCTAGTATAGTACCTAGCATAGAGTTGGTAATTAATAAATACTTATTAGGATTGACTGAGTAGTTTAAAAAAAGCTAAAAATAACTGTAGTTTTAAAAAAATTAAAAATAAATATAGATATAAATGACACATGGCATATATATGACAAGATATGAGATATACAAAAAACTAAATAATAATATAATGGAACAAAAATAGTCATCATGCTATGTTGAATTATGTGACATATGATTGGCTCGGATAAAAATTGCTACAAGAGTTAGAAGGAAGGAGATATTCCTGTGGATTGGGGACTTTCTAAAGGAGACAAGGACCTTGGAGCTGGGTTAGGTAGAGGTGGGAAGAAAGGAAAAGGCATATGAAACAAGGAGAACAAATTCATGGAGATGTTAAAGTACAAGGCAGAATAAGTTTACATGCACTTTTCTCAAAGGGATGGGGAGAGAGAGAATCTGGAACTCAAAGTTTTAAAAACAAATGTTTAAAAATTGTTTTACATATAGCTGTGGAAAATAAAATATTAAATTTAAAGAAGTACAAAGCAAAAAAAGATAGAAGAAAAGAGTGAGTTTGGGAATGATTTTTTAAAAACAACAACAATAATAAACAACAAAACAAAACAGAAAAACACCCCATATAATCCCTTTTTTCTTTTGAAAGGTCAAAATACAGCTGAGAAAGGAGCAGTATGAAGGGAATAGCTTCTTTGACTCAGAGAAAGAGCATATCAAAGAATAGTGAAAGGCTGGGTATGACATATCTGTCCATTTATTTATATATTATATGTCACATAAATTATAATATTTATATTTATAAATCTCTATATTTCTCCATCTACATATTTATAATTATATATATATTTATATGTGTATCCATCTATCTGTGTATAATGCTTCAGTCTGTCTATCTATTAACATAATTGAGGGGATTAGGGCAGCAAATGATTAATTATGGGAACTGAGTGAACCACACTGACTATATCTTGTGACTCAATTGTGAAACTAGCTCAGTTTCCTTTCTCTTTTTTTTTCATTTTTTAAATAAAGCTTTTTATTTTCAAAACATATGCACAGATAACTTTTTAACATTGACCCTTGCAAAACCTTGTGTTTCAGATTTTCTCCTCCTTCCCCCCATCCCCTCCCCTAGATGGCAATCAATTCAATATATGTTAAACATGTTAAAATATATGTTAAATCCAATATGTATAAACATATTTATACAATTCTCTTGCTATACAAAAGAAATCAGATCAAAAAAAGAAAGTAAATTGGTAAGAAAACAAAATGCAAGCGAATACCAATAAAGAGTGAAAATGTTATGTTGTGATCCACATTCAGTTCCTACCAGTCCTGGAAAGCTAGACCACCTCTACATGTTTCTTGAAGACCCTTAATGAAAAACCTAGCTTATGCTGACCAGAAACCTAGTCAGATTCGAAGATGAATGCAAGAGCTTTTCTCAGAATTGTACATATCAAGTAGCCCATAAGTCATATTTGAAAACTGGTCCCATGATGGTTAATCAGTTATCAGGTAATCATGTTCCTTTGATTGTTTACAAGCACTTTGGGGGACAAGACACTTCCTTTTCTGATTTCAGAGAACTGCACCTGTTCCCTTGCCCTCTCCCAACTTGGAAAGTCTCTATTCTTTCATCCAATCAAAAATCAGATTACCTAATATTACATTAGTTCCTTTTAATTAATTGGACTTATTTTGCTCATTGTTTTTAATATCCAAAAGTCTGTCTTCCCCTATTTTGGGGTCCTGTCCTAAACTGAGGAAGGGGGGATGGTTCCATTTGTTGGGCATTTGGCATACATTGTTCAATAAACCAAAATGTTTGGAAGATTAAACTTTTATTTTCCTAGTTGCTCCATCTTTCACCCACCACACTATCTTTTTCTCTCTCTTAAATCATCAGAGTTTTCTAAACCTCTTCAAATTTCTGGGACCTCTGGGAGCAGTCTCCATATGGGAAGGAACAGGCAACTTTGAAAGAGCATTTGACTCACAGCACAGAGCGGGTTTGGAAACACAACTATCCTGAGGGCACTGGGATCTGGGTGCTTTGACACCCCCTCAACCACACCAACACATTACTGTATTGACCATGTGGCTGAGTTGTGAGCCAGGAAGACAGCTCAGGAAAGAGAACAATAAAAATGCCAGTTGTTGCTAAAGGGGGAAAAAAAGGCTGAGGTTCAGAAGAAATCCAAATCAGAGTATATGGTATCATCCCTCTCATCTCAGCTAAGAGAGTTGCAAAAGGCACAGAAAGAGCATTAGACTATTTAGTCTTGCCACAAATTCACTCTGTAGCCTTGAGCTGGCTACTTCTTTCTGAGTTTCAAATATATCATTGTAAAAGGATGGAGATGGAATAGATTCTCTCTACAAGGAGCAGTGTGATACTGTGGATTGATGGAAGCCTAGAAGTCAGAGAATAACTGGTTAAAATTTCATTTTTGACAATTACTAGTGCCCAACGATAAGCAAGTCTTTAAAGTTTTATGAAGCTCAATTTTCTCATCTCAAAATGATAATGGTGATAATAATAACTCCCAATGTTGTTGTTATTGTTCAGTAGTTTCAGCGTCCCCTTCTTTATGATCTAAATTGAGGTTTTCTTGGTAAAGATACCAGAGTGGTTTGCCATTTTCTTCTCCAATTCATTTTGCAGATGGCAAACAATAGGACTTGAAGAAGTCAGGAAATGCTTCTTATAAGAGGTTAAGTTTTTTTTTTAATAGCTTTTCATTCTTCCAAATACATACAAAGATAATTTTCAACATTCCCCTTTGCAAAACTTTGTGTTCCAAATTTTTCTTCCTCCCTCTCCTTTTCCCTGTCCCCTAGAAAGCAAGCAATCCATTATAGGTTAAACATGTGCAATTCTTCTAAACATATTTCTATATTTGCCAAGCTGCAGATGAAAAATCAAAAGAAAAAAAAAACATGCGAAAAGAAAAAATCCATAAGCAAACAAACACCACCACCACTACCGCCACCAAAAAAAAAAAAAAAAAAAAAGGTGAAAATACTATACTATTCTAGATCCATATTCAGTCTCCATAGTTCTCTCTGGATGCAGATGGTTCTTTCTATCACAAGTCTATTAGAACTGTTTTGAATCACCTCATTGTTGAAAAGAGCCAAGTAAGAAGTTAAGATTTTATGATTTCTGACAAATTAAGCAAATGATGTTCATTTCTGATACTAATCTCAGTCTAAATTGGGAAGGCCTTATATTGAGGCCAGGAGAGAAAGAGAGAAACCTTTAAGTAAAGCCATGTATTGTTAGTAGAGATTATCTAACCTATTACCTTCATTTTTCAGATAAACGAAGTAAAACTAAGTAATGTTCAGATGATGACACAGTTAGTTAGTTACTGCTTTAGATGGTACACTTAAAGACCTGTGCTTTATGGATAATTTGGAGGGAAAAATAACTCCTAATTGGCTGAGAGAATGCTGAATATGATATTAAGAATTTAACTTCAATTGATTTCAGACACTGTGAGAGAGACTTCAAATAGATGTATGGGGATATTCAGGGAGGACTAACCCCTCTGGTGTAAGGGCTGCTCAGGGCTGCTACTCCACCTTTGGTGTCCAACTGGTCAACCAGCTCTTACCTGTGGCTCCAACAAGCTGTAGCATGTGTAGCAGCCATGTCCAGGTAAAACTGTGTTGACTGGCAGTTAAACCAGATTGAAGGTAACCAACAGGCCTCAAACACATCGTTGAGTTACAGGGATGTTTTCCTAGCAGATGAAGGCTTCCTCTGGCAAAATGGGTGGATGAGAAAAATTTGTTCCATGAAGGTGGATGTGTAGTACTTAAAGCTTGGCAAAACATTGAAGATACCAAAGTCATTCACTGCATTGTCAATCATCCTGAGTTGTCTTGCCACTGGATTTAGACAACTCTGGAAGAAACAGGCTGATGATTTTGTGCAACTTTCTGCCTCATTTAAATCCAATTCACAAGCAAGTCGTCACCCCCCCCCCCCATATCATTTGTCCTCTTTGAAAAGGAAGGACAAACAACACTACCAGACAAAGACCTTTGAATGGTGAACTGGAGCCTTCACAACCACAATCTTTTATAAGACATTTTATGGTCCATTATATTCCTTGACCTTCAGGGTATATAACCCTAGAACTGATGAGTATAGATTTCCTTTGTGATATTATTCTCTGATTGTAAACTGAGGTTTTATCTCACTCCCAGATAAAAAGCTCATTTACTTTTGTGTATTTGTTATATTCTAATGTGTAGAATCTGTAATTTTTATTCGCTGTTTTTCTCAAATAAATGGGTTTACTCATTATTCACTGTTTATGATAGTCTTGTGTGTAATCCTTGGTGTGAAGGAGCTAAACTGTCAAGTATCAGTTAAGAATAATCTCTCTTACAAGTGATCAAGAAAGTGGCTTTCCTTCTGAACCCCTGAGAATCATACTCCTATATTAAAGATATTTGAAGGGTGAAAACTAAATATAATTCTATACTGATATCCCTTTTGGAAAGAGAGATGGTTCAGCCTCAGAATTGTTGCTGTTAAATCTTTCATTCTTGAAAATGGCCAGTGATATCACCAGGGTGATTGCTTGACTTTCCAGTGAATCTTGGATCCTACCTGCTCTTCATACCCTGTACCCCAAAGCTAGGCTGCAGATCCTGTGGGTATTTCCCTCCTCCTTTTTTTATAAAAGCAGACCAAACCTCAGATCACATCTATCATGCTATCTTCAAATCATATCTGCATATTTAAACAATCAACATACCCCTATAATACAGTAGCAAAACCAGAATTAGAACTTGGATCTCCTAACTCCTAATCCCGGACTTTTCTCACTATGCCATGAGGTAATGAAGCCGTTTTGGCCAAAACCTTCTGTTGGAATTCGTTAAAGCTGGAATCCTTGGCACTTCTGGGGGGTGGGGATGACTAGGTAGATTTGTGGTGAGGCTTTAACCACAGGTATGGCCTGACATACAAAAAAGATTCCATCTGGTTTCTGGAGAAATGGGCTAAAAGGCACTTTTCAAAAGTATCAAGCCCTTTTGGCTGGCTCAGTTCTCCTCTCCCTTGGCCGACAGCACTGAATTTCTCTGTTACACCCTATGCAATTGGCAACTCAGGCTAATTTTTTTTTCTACATCTTGGGATTCATAAAAAGCCCAAACATATTTTAAGTACTTTTGCCTCTTAAAATAGTACACAGTCAAAAGCAAATGTGCTCCATATGTTTCTAATTCACTTGTGCGATGACATGAAACTGCTGTGGTTTTCAGGGCTCTTTGATAGCCAAGATACCTTTTGAGCTGTCTAAATCCATTTGGAAGGGAAAGCAACCATGTTGTTCTGTTCAGGGTGCTCTTTTGAGGGTGCTGGTGCCATGAAGGACCATAGCACAGACAAGGTTTTTCCAGTTTTTTTCTAAGTTTATCGTTTCAACCTTCACAGCATCCCTCCTGTGTATCCCCTTTATTCCATTCCCCCATCTACCACCTTAAAGCAGGAATTCCTTACCTCTTATCTGGGTTATAACAGCCTTCTACTTACTCTCCCCCTCTTTAAGTCTCTTTTGACTGCCAGTTATTCTCCACACAAATGCCAAAGGCTTCTAAAGTCTGGCCATGTTACTTTCTCCTACACAATGAAGTTCAATAGCTCCCTATTATTTTCAGATTTGGTAGGGGGGGTTACAGGTACATCCTGAACACCGTTTTCAAGGCAGACTTTATTTTGAAGGACTGTGCTATCCCACCCCCTTCTTCCCTCCACCATCACCACTACTCCCACCCATTTATTTTTCTATGGGACTAGAACTTGCTTACAGAACAGCAGAGAAGGGCGTTGGAAAGGCGGGTGGGCAGACTCTGCTACATGGAGATGAAGCGGTTGAAGTGTGGGAGAGAGCAGGATGTGAGAGAAGTCTACGCCTCTCAAAATTACATGGCAAATGCAGCGAGGGGGAAGATGGGAGAATCGATGTAACTCAGCAGATGGAAGCTACAGGGAGAATTAAGAGGGCAACAGATACAAAATAAATAACTCCACCTCTGAAAGGCTGAGAATAATTCAACAAACAAAGGGGGCCCTGGAATATATGCAGAAAGGATGGAGAGCAGGAGAGGAAATCAGTTCAGTTCCATCTGCAAAGTGGGATGAGAGAAGAAGAAACAGTATGTTTCTCTTTTTGTTCATCTACTTCTGTTTCCCCTGCCACCATTTTAATCTAAGTCTTTATTGCTTCTCACCTGGACTATTTGTAACATCCTCCTGGATAGTCTTTTCTATTTTGAATTGATCTTGAATGTCTCTTCAAGGTTGGTTTTCCTTTAAAAATGACTTTTTTTGTCCTATCTTTTCTGCTCAGGAATTCAGTGTTCCCCATGTGCCAACCACATGGAGTTCAAACTAAGTTACCTCACTTTTTAGGTTCCTGCATAATCTGACTTCACCTTTCTATTCAACCCCATCTCCTACTTTTCCGGCAGGCAATCCAAGTCAAAACAAGGAGGTAGGAATGTATTTATGGGACAATAAGGAGAACCAGAAGGTCCATACTGGAGAAAAGTCGATGGTCAGTGACCTCTTTTAATGTCTAAATCTAATTCATCCTCCAAGATCTAGGTCAGGTCCCATTTCCTGCGAGAAGCCTTTCTTCTTTAATTATTCCAGCCCCACACATTTCTGTTTTCTGTGAATCCCAAGAGTGTTTATAAGAATCACTCTGAATCCCACTTTCTGAGAGCAGTGCTGATGGCCTTGGGGCAATAACTCAGTGAGTCAGTCAACAAGGGAGAAGGGGATATACCTATCAGTTAGTCAGAGGGGCAAAAGATCTAATACTAATGGAAATACAATCAGCCATAACTCTTCAACCCTGGACTTATGGCATTACCCCATGTTGGATATTACAAAGGAGATCTGAATTTGAATCCAGATTCTTTAATTTTTCTAAGACTTTTCTATAAAATGAAAGGATTGGACTAGATTTTCTTTAAGTTAAAGTGAAAAATACTCTAAAAATATTCTAGGATCCTAAGTGACATGAAAAACATTATCAAGGGCATGTAGATCTAAAAAGAAAGTGTACATGTCATTGTTCTGAGAGCAAGAAATGATAATTCAATAGCCCAAGTGTTTGACTCAATGAGACATTAAAAAAAAAAAAACAGAGAAACATTCTAATATGTTGCATGGCTCCTTGGTGAAATAAAGCAGCTAAGTGGTACAATGGCTAGAGGGCTGGGCCTCCAGTGAGGAAGACATAAGTTCAAATCCACTGCCAGACATTTACTAGCTGTGTGATCCTGGGCAAATCACTTAACTCTATTTGCCTCAGTTTTGTCATCCTTAAAATGGAGAACATAATAGCTCCTCAGACTCAGGGTTGCTGTGATGAACAAATGAGATAATATAGTTACCCTTCTATATCATAAGGATTAGGGGTACAGTGTCCCTTGGTCTGGAAAATCCATATAAATTTTTTTACTCCCCTCCATACCATAGAAGAAGTCTGAATTAATATGATATTGAAAGAGAAAATATGTTGATATATAATGCTATAAATATATTTTATGTATTTTGAGTTTCTAAACTTTTTTCTGTATCATCTACGGTCTTTTGTGTATCATCTGCAACTTCTGCAAAACTCCCTGGAAATATCCATTTAATTTCTTATGCCAATCTACAATATATTGAAACTGTAATGGGGAAAATCACTATGTAGAAGTATTTAGCATACAGTACCTGGCACATAATAAGCATTATATAAATATTAGCAATTATTATCTAGGCAGGAGTAACTTAATCTCTCAGCCTCAATTTCCTCATCTGTAAAATGGAGCATCTATCTCATAGAGTTGTGGTGAGGATCAAATGAGATCCCAAATGTCAAGTAATTTTCAAGTCTCTAGTTCTTACAAAAAAAAAGAAATATAAAGAAAGGATTCTGGAGGTTTTCACAATACGTAGTGATGTCTTTTTTAAAAAGCTAAAGCTGAATACTTAGATAAAAGGGAATATATTATCTATAAATGGATGTCAACTGCAGCTATATTTACTTTGTCTCTAATCAATGAATTATTTGGCAAAATAAAAAAATAATTTTCAAGTCTCAAAGTGCTATATTATTATTGCTGTTTTACTACAGTTGTTGTTTACAGAGAAATATGGAAAAGGCCCATAAAGAATAAAACACTTGGAAGGTTTTTTGATGCTGGGAGTACCCCTGATTTGTTGATGTGCTATCATAACATTTCACAGCCCCATTTCACAGTACAAAAAAAAAAACTGGAACACAAAGAGACCCTCAGAGTGCACCTAGAATTATTGATCGAAGCAGAAATAACTATAGGCTCTCTGGAAATCTGGAGATCAAAGGTTGACTCGACTCCTCTATATTTTCTATAAGACTGGCTACAGAGGGAGTGCTGATGGGCATTTTCCCAGGAATGGGAACTACGGCCAACTTAGTATCAACTCTAATTTATTTATCAGGGAATTGAGGCCCCATTATCAGGGAATGAGGCCCACCATTTAAGCCTGTAACAACAGCTTTGTTATGTATCATGACTGTCCACATCCCTATCCACATTGAAAAGACTTTATGACTTTGGCCTCCTTACATTATTCTCACTAGACATTCCTGTTGCTGAATTTTCTCCCTGCTGTCCCCTCTGCTAGGAAATCTCTCCTTCCTCGGTTCTACTTTTTGACTTTCCCATCTTCTCCCACTTCCTACCCCTTTAATGCTAGTATCTTTGTTGATTATTTCCAATTTACCCTGTTTAGATTTCCTAGATAAACTGATACCCCCATTGGATGGTGAGCTTTTTGAGGGCAAGGACCGAATTTTGCCTTTATATCCCTGTGGCTTAGCACAGTGCCTGACAACGAGGAGGTGCTTAGCAAATACTTGTTGACTCACTGGCTGACTGATGACTTTCCCTGTGATGGTATTTTGAGCGCTCTACAGAAGGAATCACTCAGATCCAGGCTATTTCTTCTGGATTTGTTGTTATTTTGTTGTGGGTTCTTTTTTTTTTTTCAATTGGGTCTGACTCTTCATGACCCCTTTTAGGGGTTTTCTTAGTAAAGATACTGGAGTAGTTTGCCATTTCCTTCTCCAGTTCATTTCTTATAAATACTTTCCATCTAAGCCAGACATTATGGGGATGCACTGTGGCTCAATACAAAAAGCTGAAGTCAGGAGGCCAGTGTTCTTTCTAGCCCTGGTTTAGAACATCAACCAATGGAGGGAATTTAGTCTCAGGCTTCTATTTTCTAATCTGTAAAATGAAGGAGACTAAGCTAGTTTCTTGCTGGTCAAAGTTTGTTTAGCTCTTCAGAGAGTTTGACACTGATTCCAGCAAAAGATTCCATACAACCCACTCTGAAGCTGTAAGCCCATATGTTCCAGAGAAGGCAGGTAAACATATTTATCTTGGTGAAATGTTTACTAGTATTTATAGCACTTTCTGGTAGCACACAGCTACACTTTTGCTCAGTTGTTATCAATGGGAATAGTCATTCAATGAGAACAAAGCAATATTAAAGGCCTGAAAAGAAAGGCAGAATAGTGTTTCGATACAGGGCCGACTCAGGAAGACGTGGCAGCAAGCTTAGCCATTATTAAATACTAGCTGTGTGATCATAGATACACCCATTAAAATATCAGGGGTCGGGACAACTCTTGAAGGCCCCTAGTTGTTCTGCATGGGTGAGTCTTTATCCTAGAAGTATAGAAACCATGCATGAAAGCACAAATCTGAACCATAATCATGATAGCAATCACAACAATAATGTAGTAACTCAGGAAACTTCATGTTTGAAATCAAGTACACAGCCTATGTGAAGCATAGAGAGAAATAGGAAACATGGTACCTACCTAAAGTCGTTTTAAAATCAAGATTGAGTGAACATTAGACATGAAAACAAAACAGCATCCCAAGACAGTTGATGCTAAATGATACCAAATGATTTGTACCATATAAAAAATTCTATAAAACAGAAAGAGATCCTTTAAGAAGACGCAGTGTACTGATTAATTAGGTATATGGAGCACTTTGAAAGATTTCTATGGAGGTCAGAGCCTATAAGCTGTATCCTAAAGGATTCAGTGGCTTAGGGTATGGGATCTGGTAAATTGATGCTACAGAGTAAAGGAAGAATCCCCAGTAAGTTAAAAGAACAGTTCAATCCAATAGAATCTATTCCACAAAATGTTTCTTAAACAATGGAAATTCTATCTATCTATCTGTTTATCTGTCTGTCAACTTTTTAAATAGGGGGCCAGTTCACTGTCCCTCAGATTGTTGGAGGGCAGGACTATAGTAAAAACAAAAACTTTATTTTGTGGGCCTTTAAATAAAGAAACTTCATAGCCCTGGGTGAGGGGGATAATCGTCCTCAGATGCTGCATCTGGCCCATGGGCCATAGTTTGAGGACCTCTAATCTAAGAGATGTGATTGGGTCCAATCTCATTTCTGATTGCTATTTTTCATTATTGGGAGGAGGGAGTACCCAAACTCTAAGCTCTATATCCAAGGTTTGATCCCCTTCCCACCAAATACCTCTTTCATAATGAAATAGCATAGTAACATAGTAAATAGCAAAAGAACCCATTTATCCATTTCTCATGGGTAGGAATGTTCTGTGTGCTGAGAGCAGGAAAGCTCCAGCCTTGTTCAGCTATTTTTGAGATTCTTCAAATATTAAGTTGCTTTGGTGCTTCTGGTCTTCATCTCCACCAATGAGAAAAAGCTTTAAGAGAAAAAGTGGGAAGGGTGAGGAGTGAGGATATGTGAGACTGGTTAGATTTATTTTCAAGTACCTCAGGTAGAAGGCCTGTCTACACTGTCCTTTTGTGTGTGCTGTTGGACAGGGTCTACTCAGTAGTGATTAACTTGCCTGCTTAGAAATGATTGGAGTCAAGGCTAAATTCACCCCCTACAGCTGAGATGGCAGCTGGCTGTTGTAGCAGCTAGTGGTGGATTTGGAGTCAGAAGGCTCATCTTCCTGAGTTCAAATCTAGACACCTATTAGTAGTTTGTCCCTGGACAAGTCACTTCACCCTGTCTGCCTCAGTTCCCTCATCTATAAAATGAGCTGGAGAAGGAAATGAAAACTTCATTGTCTGCCCAGAAAACCCCAAATGAGGTCACAAAGAGTTAGACGTGACTGAAACTCCTGGACAAAAACAGATGAAATAGTCCCGAAGCAGGTCTTCATAAAGTAGCTGGAAGGATAAATAGAGACTTTGATGACTTCTGTTGGTTTGAGAGGACTAGAGACAGGATGGAGAATAGGAGGCCAGGAATGCTTTTTAAGGTAATAGGATGGCTTTAAAATGTTTTCCTCAACTTCATTATAAATTATTCATAGCTTCTTTTTGATTCATATCTTTTCAATAAATTGAATACCAGCTAGCTATCATGGGGATTTGGGCCTGCGTATGAATTTAGTAGATGAATCAAAGCCGTCATTGAAGGAGATGGAGAAAATACTTTTTTCCTTGTTCCACATTCAAGGGAAAGGACTAAAAAGTCAGTTAGCTTAATGTAGATTCTCCCCTGTTCCACCACAGGTTGTATTAGTTTTTTTTTTTCCTAGTCATATTATTCATTGATTATTTTGGTTTATGATGATCAACTCATAGCTATCAAAATTAAATATCTCATCCTTTTTCTTATCTTTCAAGATCTACCTTAGGTGTCACAGCCTCCATGAAGAGTCCCCTGGATTCCACCCTGACATATACACTCATTTAAAACTCAACATTCCTTCCTTGGTGAGAGGCAGCATGGGATTAAGGGAAGCATACTCACACTTCTGCTTTGCTACTGACGAATCATTTAATCACCAGCAAGTTATTTGTTTAACATTTTTGAGCCTCAATTTCCTTACTTATAAAATTAGGAGGTATGGATGGGCTACAATCTGCATCACTGGAGAAGATGCCGTTCGCATCTCAAATCAGTGAGATCATGGACCTATTTAAGTAAAATGGGAACAATAATTCTTATACTACTTATCTCACAGGGTTGTAGTACTTAAATGAGTGTCTTTTTAGTTCTGTGACTCCATCTGTCTTCAGTGTCCTTAAGGGCTTTAAATATGTCGGTTTTAACTCATTAGACATCAGATTCTCTTCGTATAGATGAGACAGTATCTTCTCTACTCAAAATGGTCCCTTTAATGATTCTTCATTCCCAGCAGGAAAAAGTTTAATTTCTTTCACCCAGGTTTTAAGACCCTTCAAAATTTTATACCAAGTGATTTTTCAGCCTTCTCTCTTTGAGGGGGAAGCATGATAAAATGGGTAGAATGGCAGAACTGGAGTCAGGCAGATTTGCCTGCTCTGCAAAACCCTGCCTCTGAACCTTCCTTCCTGTGTGATCATGAATCTATCATTTCACTGCTTTATAACTCAGTTTTTTCACCTATAGAATGAGGATAGGAGACCCAGTTTATTCACTTATAGGATAGGGGTTGGAGATCCCGTTTATTCACCTATAGAATGGGCATAGGGCACTCAGTTTATTCACCTATATAGTGGGACTAGGAGACCCAGTTTATTCACCTATAGGATAGAGATAGGAGATATAGTTTATTCATCCATAGAATGGGAATAGGAGGCCCAGTTTATTCACCTATAGAATGGGGATAGGAGAGAGATAGATAGGGATAGATTCATTCATAGGTAAGCTCAAATGAGATGATACATATTAAGTGCTTTGTATCCTTCAAAACGCTTTATAAATGTCAATGATTATTATCTTCCAATATTCCCTTAAATAAAACTATTCATACCAGCCAAACTGGCTTCCTTACTGTGCTTTCACTGCACCATATGTCTTTGCTTTTGCTATTCCTCACTAACTCAAATGTCAAATTTACTCACCTCCACTGGTCTCTTTCCCGTTCATCCTTCAAAGAGTTGAGGGGAGAGAGGGCAAGGGGTTTGTTGTGTGGGTATATCAAATAGCCTAGTTTGTATAGCAGAAAAAAGTGCTTTTCCCTTCTGGCTTTGTAACCCAAAAACCTGTGTTCAAATTCTAACTCCAATGCTTATGTCTGTAAGAACTAGGCAAGTCACTTAGCCTGTATGAATGTTTACTTCATGAAAGAGTACACGGAATATTGAAGGATTGGATTAGATGTGTTCTGAGATGCTTTTCTGTTATGGGCCAGAACTCTGTGCTTAAAATGTACGGTTTTAGATCTTTGGTTCTAAGTGCTCAAGAATAATGAATCTAGAAATGTAGGTTTGAGGTCAGGCCCTTGGAGCATATTTACCAGGCCATGAGAAGTCACTCAGGATTTGAAAAGAGGGGCCCCTAATACTCTTGACATTTTCAAAGGCTCTCTTCTTTCTGGAGCTAGTGAGGCAGAAGGAGCTGGACCCCTAGGATCCATTCCCCTGGTGCTGTTCCCTCCTCCCCACCTCAATCTGACAGCTGGCTTTCGGTCTAATGGGGGGAAGGGAAAGCTCTTTCCTTTTCTGGGATTGTGGTCCTCTCCCATTTCACCAGGGAGGCGGCGAATATCAGCAGCCATTGTAATTAAGACCTCTTTGGAACTGACAGTGGAAAAAGGGTGCACGCAGAGCCGGAGCTCAGTAACACGCTGCTCCTTTTTCTGGCTGTCTCCAGGAAATTACAGAGGTTGGCAATCCTGTTGTTAACCCAGCATTGCTGAAGTGATGGGCATCTGCTTTGCCTTCAGGAAGGAGAGAGGTGGGGGAATGTGGAGTGGGTTGTATGGGGGGGGGTGCAGAGGGAGAATGAAAGATAAGTCTGTGGTCTTTCTCTGTTCCCCTTTTAAAGTGTAAGATAAACTCTTTGGGGTTCCTCATCACGTAATCCTTGGAAAACTCTGTGGGGTACAATGTGACACAGGAGACAAATGATCAGGTTCAAACCCCTCTCTCCCCCCTCCTTTGACACTTACTCTCTATATAATCTTAGATGAGACATTTAATCTCATTACCCTTCACTCACCCCCTTTTTTGGATTAGATCCATGATTCTATCTAATTTAGCAGCTAGCAGGTGCAGTGGATAAAGCAGTGGGTCTGGAATCAGATAAACGTGTTCAAATTCAGCCTCCGCTACTTACTAACTGTGTGACCTGAACAAGTCACATACTCAAGTTTCCTCAACTGTAAAATGGGGATAATAATAGCACTTAACACCCAGAGTTGAATAGAGGTGCTTAGAGTCAGGAAGACTAAGTTTCCTGAGTTCAAATTTGATCTCTGTAGACATTTACTAGCTGTATGACTCTGGGTAAGTCATTTAACCCTGTTTTCCTCAGTTTCCATTTTTGGAAAATGAGCTGGAGAAGGAAATGGCAGATCACTCCAGTGTCTTTGACCCAAAAAACCCAAATGGGGTCACAAAGTTGAAGTGACTGAAAAACGATTAATAACTACAACAAACTATCTAAGATTGTTATGAGGCTCAAAATGAGATATTTATAAATCACTTAGCCCAATGCCTGTCATTGTGTTATGTAAATGCTTATTCCTTTTCCCTTCCCTCATTTAGTCCATCCTACATCTGAACAGGATAAGCATAGGGATTAAATCTGTGTCTTCATGCTACAAAGAAATTTCAAATGAAGAAACTCCCTCTCCCAATGCAGGTTGGCACCTTCCTTGAAACTTATTTATAGATGAAATCTGAATGAAGATTGGAACATACTTTTTCTTTACTTTATCTTTCTTGGATTTTTTTGTCTGTGTTTTCTTTCACAACATGACTAACATGGAAATATGTTTTTCATGACTGCATGTATATAACCTATATCAAACTGCTTGCCTTCTCAATGAGGGGGAGAAGAGAGGAAAGATGGGAAAGAATTTGGAACTCAAAAAATTTTTAAATGAATGTGGAAAATTGTTTTTGCATGTAATTGGGGGAAATAAAAAAAGAAATGAGAAAAAATTATATATATATATATATGCTTTAGGTCACTAAAACACTGATTTGCCTGGGTGATATAATTAGTATGTGTCAGAAGTCAGTCAAACTCAGATCTCCCCAGCTCCAAGGACAGCTCTCTATCCATTTTGGGGTATGGAGGAGGAGGAATTCCTTCTAGAATATTTCCAGTAAGGAGTCATGCAGACTCTGATTGAAGACCTCACTTGATAGGAAACTCGCTGTCTCCAAAGGCATCCTTTTCTCACTTTTTTACAATTCTTTACGTCTTGATCCCTAATTGCTAAGAAGATTTTCCTTACATTAAGCCGAAATGTATTTTAGTAACTTTTGCCCATCACTTTCTCCTCTGGCTTTTAGGGCAACTTCAGTCCAATCCTTCTTTTCAACAGTTTCAATAATTTCATCAACTCCCATGAATATAACTACCATCTCTGGGCCAATGATTCCACTCTATATATTCAATCTTGAGGTCCAATCCCACATCTTTAACTGCCTGCTAGTCATTTCTACCTAGAGAGATATCCCATATCCCTAGGTTAACAGAAAGGAAGAGAAGGAGGATATTCCATGAGCATACCAAACTCCATATGTGCTACATAAAATACATCTTCTCTTCCCAAAAGGCACCTCTTCCCCAACTTTCCCATTTCTGTTTCACACCCAGGGGAAAGTTTCACCTCTTCCCCTTCAGCCCCTCTTATCGAATCAGCTGCTAAGTTTTATTGACTTCTCCTCCTTAACATTTCTCTAATACATTCATTCAGTCAGTCAGTCAGTCAGTTAAAAGATTTATCATCTTCTCTTTCCTCCCACAACAACTATCCTAGTCCAATCCTTTTACTGCTTCTATTCTGGCCTGTTGCAGTAGCTTCTTAATTATCCTCCTGGAATCCAATCTCTCTTTTCTAATTACTTCCCCACACAGCTGCCAAATTAATATTCCTAAAGCACAGGTTTGGCCAGGTGACTCCTCTGTTCAAGAAACTTCTTTGGCTTCCCATTGATTTTAAGATAATATAAACTCCCCCTTTTTGGTATTTAAATCACTTCATAGACTAACTCTAGTTTATATTTTCAGATACATTACATGTTAATCTCCTTGTGTACTCTGTGGCCTCAGCCAAACCAGACAATTTACTGTTCTCCATGTAAGACACCCAATTTCCTGTGTCTGTACCTTTGAAATGGTGGTTCCCTATGTGTGGATGCTCTTTTTCCTTGCCCTCAACTCCAAGTTCCTTCAATGCTAAACTCAGGACTATCATCTCCTTCAAAAAGCCATTCCTAATTCCCTTTGCACAGCCCCCCTTCACTCAAACTCAATTTACTTGCATGTCACGGCATCACCTAACTAATATCATAGCCATCTTCAAGAATGAAGGACAAACAACAATAATAACCACCCAATTCCTCTAGCTAGTAGTGCTTCCATCATTTTACATTTATTAATGTTGTATATATCCTGAAGAAAGAGGAGGAAGAGGAAGAGGGGGAAGAAAAAAAGGAGGAGGAGAAGGAGGAGGAGGGAGAAGGGAGGAGGAGAAGAAAGAAGGAGGAGGGAGGAAGAGAAGAAAAAAAGAGGAGGGAGGAAGAAAAGAAGAAGGAGAAGGGAGGAGGAGAAGAAGGAGGAAGGAAGAAGAGAAAAAAGGAAGAGGAGGAAGGAGGAAGAGAAAGAGGAAGAGGAGAAGGAGAAGAAGGAGGAAGAGGAGAAGGAGGAAGAGGAAGAAAAGGAGGAGAAGGAAGAGGAGGAGGAAAAGAAGAAGGAGGAGGAGGAGGAGAAGAAGAAGAGGAAGAAGAAGAATAAGGTATTGCCATTGATAGTGCTTCATCTTGAAATGAAAATAATGTCCATCAAAACCCAAAAAGTTTCTTTTAAGTGATTGGAGGAAAGATTTCAGAGTGAAAACATATTGTCAATAGAATAGAGAATAATGTCTCCTTGAAAGGAGTACTTATGTGTATAGCTATCTTGATAGCGAGGTAACATCTGTCTACCTATCATATTTATCTAGATACCTCTTTTATCTATTTATCTATCTATCTGTCTGCCTGCCTTTGCCTCTATCTACCTACTCATTAATTTTTGTCATCAGAAGCCTCCAAAGAAGGCTTATGACTACTGCTTCCTCATGGCTTTTGATTATTTGGCTATGTCAGTAGAGTAAGAATTCTGGCTAATCTGAATAGACAGACATTAAGCATGGTCTTAGCCATCAGCCATAAATGCTTTTCATAGACCAGGCTACCTATCAAGGGAGAGATTCATCGTTAGTAAGTCAGTCACCAGGTGGTAAAAACAAAACAAAACAAACCACAAAATGATCCCCAGTGCTGTATGACCCTCTTTTTCCAAAGTAAGGTCATGCAATAGTGGGAAAGGTAATGTAGAAGGTTAAGAATAACATTATTTTTAGATAATCTATAAACATTAATTTAAATCACAGTAATCTAAACATGTTGTCTTTGTCTAATGATGCAGGAATTGACTGTTGTAAAAATGGAACCACACCAATATGAACATTCTTTCTATAACCAAGGAATGTGTGTGTGTGTGTGTGTGTGTGTGTGTGTGTGTGTGTGTGTGTGTGTGTTGGCATTCTGGTAGAGCTTGCATTCTCCTTAGAAAAAGATTTTATTAATTACATTTAAAATTGGAGGAGATGCTCAATTTCAGTTAGAGGTTAGTAAAAATAATGATGTGATTTTCTTTCCATCCAAATTCAATGGATCCTTTAACATCTTTGGTCTATGGACCCCAATTTAAAACCATGAAATCAGAAGGTAATTCTAAAAAGAAACTTGTCAAACATGTGACTGGAAAAAGAAGAGATGCACTGTTATTGTTTAGTTATTTTGATCATGTGTAACTCTTTTTGACCCTATTTGAGGTTTTCTTGGCAAATACTAGAATGGTTTACTATTTCCTTCTCAAAACTCATTTGACAAATGAGGAAACTGAATGAAAAATCTTAAGTGACTTGTCCAGGATTACACTGGACAGGAAGCATCTGAAGCCAGATTTGAACTCAGGAAGATGATGAGTCTTCCTGACTTTCAGGTCTGACACTGTCCATGGGACACCTAGCTACCCTAAGGGATGCATTATTATCCACTAAATGACAAAAGGCATAGAAAAAAGCTTCTGGCATGTAGATTTTCTGAGGAGAGATTATGAAAGAAACCAGACAAAAACTGGACAGGAGACAAAGACAAGGGTAGGTGGTAGTTTACACTGGTAGATGGAGTATCTACATTCATGAAATTAGGGATCCATAAAAATATTGAACTGGATCATTAGGACGTCAAGCCTGAGTCCAGATGACTTTTAAAAATCTTGGCAACTCTTTTAACAATCAAAGGCCAAGACCTTGTTCTAGGCTGGCAGGCAGCTATGTGACTGAGGAGTATGCTCTGATGAGCAGGACCATTTGGCTCTGCTCACCCATCAGTCAATAAATGAACAAAGAAGAATCTAAAATATTTAATCAACAAGTCATGGGATAATTGAATATAAAAATTGGAAGGAACCTCGGATGTCATCATTTCCAGACCATACTGAAGACCTGAGGCTGCACCATTAATAAGTGGTTATGCAGTCGCTATCTTTCTTCATTTGAGGAGTGAAGAAAAAAGGAGTTTTGGATAGGAGACATCAAGGAGTAGCAAAATTTGGATCTGGAGTCCAAAAACCTGAGTTCAAATAATCTCTTTGACTTTACTATTTGACCTTGAGGAATTGACCTTGTTTCTTTGAGCTCTAAGTTCCTAATTTGTAATGTGAATGAGTTGGAATAAATGACTTCTAAGGTTCTTTTGATTCAAAGGGGTAAGAGAGGAAGTTATTTGTTAATACTATGATAATATAATGATGATGATGATGATGATGCTATGACTTGACATTAGTACAACACTTAGTATTTTTCAGAGTATGTTCACATGTTCTCTCTCATTCAATCAACAAGCATTTTAAAAAATACTTATCTTGTGTCAGACAGAGTACTAGGTGCTAGTGGACCCATACAAAACTCCTGTGATATAGACAGGACAGGGCAAGGGTTATCATGCCCATTTTTATAGAGCAGAAACTTGAGAGTTAAGAGAGTTCTAGAAATCTGACCCTGCAGCTGGAAGGAACATTAGAGTTTAAGTATCTCCTGAGCCCCTACTTTGTGCTGCCTCTGTGCCTGGGTAACACCGACAGGAAGACACAGTCCCTGCCTTCAAGGAACATGAAGACTACAAATGAATGACTATAGAATGCTTCCATACTAAGTTATGTGGCGAAACACACAAGACTGTCAGATGTCAGAATGAAGAGATTGCTTTGATTTGCTCAATGGGAGAGGTGGACCATGAGGAAAAGTAGCATTGAGCCGGGCAGAGAAGAAAAGGGAGAGAATACCAGGGAGACTGACTGGAGTCACCTTTGCAACTTCAGTTATCTGTCTGACAGTAAATGCTACATCTCCTAATTGCTGATCATTTCCACTCCTTCAGGGGAGTTAAGCACTGCAAGCTCCATTATCTGTAAGCTTTCTCTTACTACGTTTAGACGAAGGACCAGTTCAGTTTGGCCTGCAGATCACCTTCCAAAGAATGCCCATTTTGGGCAGAGGTGCCCTAGACTTGAATCTCTAATAATGGAAATAGAAATTAAAGGCCAGACCCAGACACAGGCTGATTTGGACTCTGTGACCCTCATGATCAAGGAAAAATTTCATGGGACATGGGAAGACCCCACCCCCATTATGCTGCTGGGTACTTGAAATTCCCACCACACATGGGTAATACCCCTGCTATAAAAATAGATAGATAGATAGATAAACAGCTAAATGAATGAATGAATGAATAAGTTAAATAAATAAATAAAGCAAATATGCTTACCAAGAGAAGGAATCCCCAAGTCCCTTAACACTCTTTAGGTGAAATTCCTTTATAGCAGGGATTCTTCCTTTTTTCTTGTGTCATAAATCTCTTTAATAGTTTGATGAAGGTATGGCTTTCTTCTCAGGAAAAATGTTTTTAAATGTATGAGATAAAATACATAGAATCACAAACTAAACCAGTGGGTAGTAAAAAAAAAAAATGCAGTGATGTAATTTTTTCCCATCCGACTTCTTAGACTTCGCAAATTTTATTCATGGACTCTCTGGAGGTCTGTGGACTTCAGACTAAGAACCCCTGCTATACCTAGAAAACAGGACCTTACATGGCCATTTTCAACAATGAGGTGATTCAGGCCAATTCCAATAGACTTGTGATGGAGAGAGCCATCTACATCCAGAGAGAGGACTGTGGGAACTGAATGTGGATCACAACATAGTATTTTTACTTTTTTGTTGTTTGTTTGCTTTTTGTTTTCTTTCTAATTGTTTTTCCTTTTTGATCTGATTTTTCTTGTGCAGCATGATGAATAAAGAAATATGTATAAAATGATTACACGTTTAACATATACTGGATTATTTGCTGTCAAAGGAAGGAGTAGGGGGAAGGGAGGAAGAAAAAATTTGGAAAACAAAGTTTTGAAAGGGTGAATGTTGAAAACTATGTATATATTTTGAAAAGAAAAAGCTAAAGAAAAAAAGAAAAGAAAACAGGGTCCTGGGATTGGATATGGCACACATGATGTTGAAGGAGGTTGGAAAGGGTCTGAGATTTGCATCCTAAAAAGTAGAGTTGGTTGGGCTCATGCGTTGGCAGTCAGCTAGGGGATGAGTAATGGGGGTACAGATAAGGGAGTAAAGCCAGAAATAAGAGGCACTTAAAAGGCTGCTGAAAAACTTAGATAAGGACTCAGAAGATCATAATTATTATTAACAATTTTTACACCTGGGGTTGGGGTGGGAAGGACTTGGGAAAGAGTAGATAAAGTGAGGAGAGACCTTGGGATATTTCAGGACAATTGCTGCTTCAGGTGAGATCAGGGCAAGATTGGTCAAAGGAAGAGCTTATTTGTAATGTAGGAGGACTTTAGGATCTCACCACAACCCCAGCACGGGGTGGGTGTTTTATATTCATTGAGGTGCAGCCAAAGAGATGCCTAAGGGGGTGTGGACCAAGTGTGTCAGCACACCTCGGGGAGTATTCCCATTGGCTTCTCCCATACTTGGGAAAGCCCATACTTGGCTTTCATGTATATTGTGTGCAGTGAAGGCCCGTGCCTCTTCCAAGAAACCTTTGATGCCTAAAACCTTAGAGAAGAGAGGGAGAGTGAAGAAGGGAAAAAAAAAAAAACATGAGGGGAGGGGAAGAGAAATGGAGAAGCTGCCTCAGTTTACTCAACTCTTAAAACAGGATAATAATACCATTTGCCTCCCAGAGTTTTTGTGAAGAAAAAATGAGACAATATTCAGTAAAATGCTTAGCACAGTGCCTGGCACATAGTAGGTATTTAATAAATGTTTGTTTCCTTCTTTTCTATAAAAATTAATTTGGTCTCAGAAAATCTGGGCCCTAGCCTTGGCTCAGTCACTAACTGGTTTGAACTTAATTGAGTGCCCTGTGTAATTCCATATCTTTTCTTTGTTTCAGTTAACATGTCTTTATGATCTTGATTAAAGTTCTGGTTCCTTCAGTCTCCCAGGGGGTCTTCAGATGATGGGGCAAAATAATAGATGGCCTCGGATGACACAAGGCACCTCCCAGCCAAAAGGGAACATGATTATTATTCTCCCCCTACCGGAATGTGAGCTGTCTCAGAGCAGGATCTATTTGGTCTTTTCTATTTGCATCCCTAGTGCTTTGCCTGTAATAAGTGCTTAATAAATACTTTTTTTCATTCATCCATTTAAATCAGACTTGCCTCCTCGATGCCTCACCATTATGCCCTACTGATTTCTTTTTCATTCTTTTCCTCTACTCTCCTTCTCTAACTAGACTTCCAGATCTGAATCAAATCAATTCCCCTCTGCTCCTTTGTCTCAGCCATCCCTTCCTTCTGAACCAAACTTTTCCATCCCTTATTCATACTGAACAGCTCAGCATATATCTGTTGTCTCCCCCAACTGGAATATAATCTTTCCAATGGTAGGAAATTTTGTGTGACTTTTCTTGTACTCCCTCACCTCACTTAGCACAGGACTGGTCAGGAGCAATAAAGACTTGTTGACGGAATAGCTTGTTGAGGGATTCAATTTCCTTGGTGATAGCCATGATCTCATCTTCCCCATTTGCTGACATGTTCTTAATTCAACTTTATGGGCTCCTTCTAAAGCTGTCAGCTGCCTTGTTTTGAGGAGGGCAGCAAAGTGCAGAATGTCCAAAGTCGAGAGGAATGGCATGTAGGAATGGCACAGGAGGGGGCGGAGGGGTAACCACGGGGCCCCCAGGATTTACATGCTGAAGAATGAGTCTTTGGACAGGGTAGCTGAGTCAGAAAAAAAAAATCCACTGAGTACAAGATTTGAGGTACAATCTATGTCGGTCTGAGAGGAGTCAAAAGATAAGAGGCACTTACTTTAAGAGATAGAGAAGGATGGAAGGGCATGTTTTCTATATTTTATTTGTACACACACATATATCCTTTAACTCCAAGCTCATTTTGCAGGATCATAGGATTATAGTTTTTAGACACAGAAGGAACATTAGCAATCATCTAACCTAGCTCCTTTACTCTAAAGATGGGAAAACGGAGGCCCCTAGAATACTACATTGGTAGTAAGTAGCAGAGGGATCCCAAGTCCATGAATTTTAAAAAATCTTTTGATAACTATATTCTAATATAATTCATTCCATTATAACCCTATGTGTTTTATGCATTTAAAGTCATTATTCTAAGAAAGAGTTCACAGGCTTTACCAGATTGTTAAAGAGATCAGTGACAAAAAAAAAAGTGTGTGTGTGTGTGTGTGTGTGTGTGTGTGTGAAGAATCCCTGATCTGGGATTAAAGATGGAATTTTCCCCATTTTTATCTAAATGAAGTCTTTTCCCTCTTGATTACTGGTTTTTCTTTTTTATCTGCCAGCCCAATTCCCACCACATTAGCTACTGAGGGAGAAGGGGACAAACTTCAGAAATGCTTTGAAGGATTGACATGGGATGTAGGCTATAATTAGAGGGGTGCTGGAGTCAATTCAAACAGCCTCTCAGTAGTGGATTGCTCAGTTTTCAGTGTGAACATTTACACTTTAAAAATCTGTAAGCACTGGAAATCAGACCTTGATTTATTGTTTAGTTGATTGTATAAACTTTTTTAAAGTGATGGGAAAAATGCTAATGATTCAGATTAAACTTAAAAGTGTGTTCTCCATACTTCCTCCCAGCTGGTTGTTAAACATTCACCAGCACATGCCTGACTAGTGTGTTTTCCAGTATTAAGCAACCTCTTTATTCCACATAATTCAAAAACTATTTATTGCAATTATCATGCATAAGATACATTTATAACACTAGGCTTAAGAGTTAGGAAGACCTGGCTTGGAATTCCTCTTCAGATGCTTACTAGCTTTATGGAATAAGCCCAATCACTTCTTTAAATTTCAATTTCTTTATTATAAAATAAGAAAAACAATAAGTAATATTTGCATTATACCTATTATGTGTCAGGCACTGTGCTAAGCATTTTACAAATATTATCTCATTTAATCTTCACAACAATCCTAGAAGGTAGATGCTATTATTATCCCCCTTTTACACATGGAGAAACTGAGGCAAAGATTAAATGACCTTTTCAGGGTCTCACAACTAGTAAGTGTCTAAAGTCAAGCTTTGAATTCATATTCTCCTGACTCTAGGTTCAGCATTCTCTCTACTGTTGGTCTTAGTTTCCCCTAAGTAAGACTGCCACCTTCACTGTGGGAGTTGGGAAGGATTGAATGAGATAATATGTGTAAAAAACTTTGCAAACCTATATAAATATTAGCCAATGTTATCATTATCCAAATATTTCAGATTAATATTATTTAAGAAGAGGAAGAGGAATTATTTGCTTTATTGAATGATTCATTATAAAATCCTCTAAGAATCGAGGTTATCTGGTACATTTAAAACAATTTTACTTATATTCAACTTTGACATCAAGGATTAACAAACAGCTTGTTATTGGGGAAAGAACTTTGGACTGAGAGTCAAGAGACTTCCTCCCCTCCCCACCCCACACCCACACCCAACATTGATTCTCTCTTTGATCTTCAACTTTCTGGGTCTTAATTTATGAATGTGTAAAATGAGAAAGTGGAACTAGTTGCCACCTGAGTAAATGGAGGTCTGTCTATAGTGTGATTTAAGCTATGAATTCATTGATGTGAGTGTTCCTTTCCCAAATGGAGATTGCAACCTCTCATGCCTTAGCAGACAATTTAATGAGTTGTAGCTTTAAAAAAAATCATTTGGTAGTCAAATTTCTAGAAATGGACTTTTATAAACTTAGGTTAACCCTCAGAGATCAAAATCTGTCCAGTTTTGTAGAATCTCTCTAGATATAGAGCTGGAACAGACCCTAGGATCATAATTCAGCCCCTTCATTTAACAAATGAAGAAATTGAGGTCAACAGAGGTGAAGTGATTTGGTCAAAGTGACATAAATAGTGTTAGAGGTGAGACTTCAGTACATCCTCTAATTCCAGACCATGTGTTCTTTTCTCTGGGTTACTAGTTGGTGTTTATTTGACTGGTATAGCCTGTATGGAAATCCAGTGTTACCCATATTCCAGGACAAAACATTGGAGGGAGATTTCACTTTGAGGAAATTTTATTTCAGTTTCAGAGAAAGACAAAGACAAAGACACACAGACACAAAGAGACAGACAGAATAGAGAGAGAGAGAGACAGACAGACAGAATAGAGAGAGGCAGAGAGACAGAGACAGAGACAGACAGACAGATAGACACTGGGGACTGATAGTATTTTCCCTCTTCTCACTACCTTTAATGCCATGATTCTAGGGCAGCAGGAAAGAAAGGGAAGGGAAGTATTAGGGAAAAGTTAGTTTGAGGACCCAAGTGTGTGAGAAGATCTAGGAAACATGATCCTATAGTAGAGACAAATGCCTCTGCAATCCTCTCTGGGTTCTGAGGAATCAAATTCTTTCCAGGTCAGTCCCCTGGAATCTGGCCCCATCTTCCCCCTTCTGTAGCCCTGGGCCCCAGGCTTTAGGAGGTTCTGTAAACTGAGCTTGCAGGCTAGTCCCTACAGAGTCATAATTTTTGTCTCTCTGTGCTAATGGAGAGGTCTAAATATGGACCTGGAGGTAAGAAAGAGGAACTAAACAATAATAAATTCCCATGCTTAGGAGTGAGAATACATTGATATTCATGCAATTTCATTGAGGTGTCTTCAAGGACAAGCTATCTCACTTCTCTGTTGCCTCAGTTTCCTTATCTGTTACATAAGAAGATTAATCAGCACCTTGTATTGTGAGGATAAAATAAGAGTAAATGTGAACACATTTAGAAAAGGTAAAAACAAATTTGAAAGAAAAGGGGCAAAGATACCCAGGGAACAAAACAGAGTTTGGGGGAAGAATTTTTTTTCCCATACTTTCATATTATGCTTTCTCTGGGACCCTATCATCTGCATAGTAACTTTAATTGCTCTCCAGGTCTAGCTAAGTTATAAACATTTCCCTCCTGAGTGCTCACAATCAATTAAATCTCTCTAAAGTAGCTGGAGCCCTAAAGAAGGATTTGTAGTCCAGTGGCACCTTGGGAGCTGAATTGAGCCCTCTTAAATAGCTGATTCAATCACCTTAATTTCACTTGGCTTCTTGGCTTGGCTCTGGTTACCAGGAGTCCTTATCAAGGGGGATGAGAGAGACACACAGAGAGAATGAGAGAATGAACAAGAGAGACAGACAGAGACAGACCGAAACAGAGACAGACAGAGACAGAGGTAGAGAGAAACAGAAACAGAGACAGAAAGAGGAAGAGAGGGTGGGAGAGATAGAGAGAGATAGAGAAAGAGAGACAGAGACAGAGAGAGAGACAGAGAGATAGACAGAGACAAAGAGAGAGACAGAGAAAGAAAGACAGAGAGACAAAGAGAGAAAGAGAGAGACAGAGAGAGAGAAAGAGATAGAAAGAGAGAGAGAGAGTCTGTTTTTAGAGAATAAAGGAAAATTTCTGAATCGTGAGAAGACCAAGAAACAGGAGAGAAACACAATAAGTTGTTCAGCAAGGTAGAATCCAGACATTGAGCATCTAGGTTCTGCTGCTTGAGTATCTGAGTAACCTGAGAAGATCCTCTCTTGCCTTTACTTTCCTCATCTGTAAAAAGAAGATTTTGGATCATATTTCCTGTAAGGTCTAGGATTAATCTATGGTCCTGTGACTTTTTTTGTTGTGCTGTTGGGAAGATAAAAAGGGAAACATAAGGTTTATATCCATGGATTGGGGAGTGGCCAAAGAAATTATGGTACCTGAATGTCATGAGATATCATCATGTTATAAGAACTGTAAGATTCCATAATTGTAAGAAACAATTATGAAGAAAAAAATAAGAAGAGATTTGTGACCTGATGCAAAATGAAGTAACGAACCAGGAAAATGACATGCTCACTGACCACAGGTTAAATGCAAAGGACAATGATGACCCAAAAAAGCATAGTTACTGAATACTATGTGATTATGTTGCAAAGCCTGGTCCTAGAAAAGGGTTAAGAAAATATCCCTGGCTCCCTGCTACCCCCTTTCCGAGATGAAAGACTATGTGGATGAAATACTGCACAGACTGCGAGACACTGCTGGTATGATTAGTTTTGCTGAAATGCTCCTTTTCTTCTGTCTTTAAAATCTTAGTTAGAAGGAATGACTCCCTGGATGGGAGGATTCTTTCTGAAAATGAATATGTTGTGAATGCAAAAAGATATCAATAAAAATGAGATTTTAGAAAAGTTTACTGTCTGGTTATTGAGATCCATGAAACAAGAAAATGGTGGAAGTTCAAATTTAATCAAAAGCAGAACTGTGTACTGTAAATGCTAAATTCTGTAAGGGCAGCTGAATGATGCAGTAATTAGAGCCAGGAAGACCTGAGTTCAAATTTAGTCTCAGATATTTACTAGCTATGTAACCCTGGGTAAATCATTTAACCCTTTTTGCCTCAATTTCCTTGTCTGTAAAGTGAGCTGGAAAAGGAAATGGCAAACTATTCCAGTATCTTTGCCAAGAAAACCCCATGAAAAATGAGACATGACTGAACAACAATAACAACAAATGATGTGAGGTAAGAGAGAGGAGCAATTACTGAAGAGTTGAATAATTACGGAACACTCTATGGAGAGACAATGGAAAACACTGGGCCTTTATGGATGGGTAAGTAATGGATAGGAGGAAAACACCCAAGTGAAGGTTATTGGTCTAAGGATATAACTCACAGTGACATCATGGGCTTGATACTTTTGTGTGATTTGGGCTGGCCTGGGGTTAGGGGAGCCAGCCCTCTCTGTTAGTTGAGAATCTGAACCTGAACCTTAGTGACCACTTAGTAACGACTTCTTTTTACAGAAGAGGAAACTGAGATCCAGAAATTGATTCCCTTCATCACTTATGTAAATAACAAAAGTGGCAGAGGATTCCCAGATCAGTAGTGTTTCCACCATACCGTGCAATTTCCTTGTATGAAGGGAGGGGGGACTTTGTAAAATGGGGATGATAATGCTTCAGGTGTTCCCTTCATATTCTCATCCATTCACCCGTGAAGCATCCCTCTTTCTGATGTTCTGGGTCCAAGGGTCCAACTGGAGCACTGTGAGGTTCATTGATTTGCAAATAAGATTCTGAAAATATGTTTGAGGCCACGGGGGCTACATCTCATGGAGGTAATTGGCCAAAGAACCTGGATAGCAGTGGAAGAAGTGATTCAGAAAACATGGTGGATGAACCCGGAATTAGTGGCTTCCAGCTACTCTCTAAATCAGCTTGACCCCAGGGCTTTGGCCCTACCTTTCTTTCCTTAAATTGAGATGGAGTCTTTATAAATGTGATTGTATTTTTAGAGACAACTTGACCAAGTAGATAAGAATGCTAGAATTGAAATCAGGAGGGCCTGGGTTCAAATACTGTCTCAGAAATTTACTAGCTGTGGGACCTTAGATAAGCCATTTCATCCCATTTGCCTCAGCTTCCTCAGCTGTAAAATGACCTGGAGAAGGAAATGGCAAACCACTTTAGGATTTCTGCTAAGGAAACTGCAAAGGGCATCATGAAAAGTCAGACATGACTGACAATGGCTGAGTAACAACAATCACTTAACGCCTCTGTGTCTCAGTTCTCATATCTGAAAAAAATCAGCTAATTGGGTAAAAGATTTTCAAGATTCCTTCTAGCCCATGACTTTCATAGTCCCTATAACCTCTCAGTCTGAAATCCATGAACATGCTTTTTAAAACACATATATTTTGATAGCATCATTTAAACATATTTCTTTTGTAATATTACATATTTTATTTTATCTACTTAAAACCAGGATTCTGAAAAGAGATCCACAGGCTTCACTAGGAGTTCAAGGGTTCATTACACACACAAGTAGAGGTTAAGAATCCTTCCATTATGATTTCTAAAAGGCCTGGAGAGACTCGCATGAACTGATGCTAAGTGAAGTGAGAAGAACCAAGAGAACACGGTACACAATAAGAGCAAGATCATGCAATGATCAGTTTTGATGGACATGGCTCTTTTCAACAATGAGGTGATTCAGGCCAGTTCCAATGGTCTTGTGATGGAGAGAGCCATCTGCACGCAGAGAGAGGACTATGGGGACTGAATGTAGACCACAATATAGCATTTTCATTTTTTGTTTTCTTTCTTATTTTTTCTCCTTTTTGATCTGATTTTTCTCGTGCAGCATGATAAACGTGGAAATATGTATAGAAGAACTGTACATGTTTAACATATGTTGGATTGCTTGCTGTCTGGGGGAGTAGATGGGGGGAAAGGAAGAAGAAAAATTTGGAACATAAGGTTTTGCAAGGGTGAATGTTGAAAACTATCTTTGCATATATTTTGAAAATACATTTTTAAAATTTATTATTAAAAAAAAAAAGAACCCCTCCATTAACCTGCGAATAGAATGATGGTCTCTGGGATCCTTTCCAGTTTTGATTCTTTGACCATTTAATTCAACTAACCCTCAGTTTTTTTACCTGTAAAATGTAACTAATTTTATCTCAGAGGGGAAACTCCAATGAGGTATAAAGTGCTTTGCAAACCTTAAAACACTATGTAGGAGACATTGCTATTGTCAACAGCCGTATCATTACCGGTCTTGGTTTCCCACCCTGACTTCACAAGCTTTTGCCAGCAAGGATTATGGAAAGTGACTTAAAACCTCGGCCCTGGCTTCTATGATTGCCAAAAAATGAGGGGAAGATTGTCAGGCTGCCGGGAGGCCAGGCCCAGGGTTCTCTGTACATATTCCATATTCCAAGTTATAGGGATTCAGTATCCTCCCAAATGACTCAGTGGCAGCTGGATTCTCCCACCCAGAGTTATGTTATCAGAAGCTAGTTCAGGGCCTTCTTGAGGTCACTGTGAAATGTAAGGATAACAACCCAAGATTTATGTCTAAGCCGCCCACTTGGCAGCTTTTCAAAGGTCAAGATAGACCAATAAGGTTATAGCTGTCAATCCCCGTACAGAATTCCCTAAGCCTGAGATTAAGCTTCCTGCATGCTAGCCTCAAGGGGGGACCACTTGGGCGATGTTGGGAGCCCCTCACATGAGGGGGCAATCTCGTTTTGTCATCCAGGGGACTCAAACTGGCAATGAATCATGAGTCTCTAGCCTATGGCATTTCACAGGGTAATCCTGTCACTGGGAACATCCTCCCTTGTGGAGACCTCACGCCAACAAAAACATAACAGCCGTGGGCCAGCGTGGGATGGATGTAGTATCTGTTAGTAGGGGGACCAGCTGTATGATCTACGACCACTATTTTTTAGGACCCCCTATTCCTGCTAAGGGACTTGTGTTTATTCCATCTTCCCTGTTCTATCTGTGCCAGGCACCCTAGCAACCAGAACAGGACCCCCCTCCACCCTCCCAAGCTTTAGCATCTGTCTCTGGGTCTGTCTGCTGCTGAAAACAGAAGCAAGATAATTGACTTCTTGAGTTACAGAGATTTGTCACAGCTCTGAAGGGTGGCTGAGGCCTGCCGGCTGGCTGGCTAAGACAGTAACTCATGTTGGAAGAAGAGACTTAGTGGGCGGTGGAGGGAAATGAGTGTTGAGAAGTATCACTAACCCAGGGTCTGCCTCCAAGGGGGTGGGGAGGGGGCAAGGATTAGGACCCCAGCAGGTGGCCAGACGGGGAGGCAAGCCCAGGGAGAGAATGTGCCCTTTTGCCATGTAATAGGAGTTGAACAGACTTATTAGGCAGTTGTGGGCATAGTGACCTTTGAGTCTGAAGGAATAGGGAGGTAGAAAGGATGGGTGAGTTCATGTGAAAGATTTATTACCCAGGACTGGATTTCTCTGTATGAAAATTAACACGGTGATTCACTGGAGGAAAGGAAGATGTTTTGTACATTTGGTGGTGGGTTTTTTTTTTTTCTTAAATGCATGTTTTTAAAGGAAAGAAAAATTAAAATTAGATTAAATCAGCTCAACTTAAAATTTCATCTAATACCACAGGGCCCTGCAGCATTATAATGTGTAAGAGCACACTCTAACCTTTAAGGTCAGAGGACTGGGTTCAACTTCTGCCTCTGATTCTTTCCTTTTACAAGTCACTTAATTTTTCTGGCCCTCAATTTCTTCATTTATAAAGTTCGGGATTGAACTACATGGTCTTTGAGACTCCTCTCAGCTATAAATCTCTGATCACAGGCCCTTTGGAGAATATGAAAAGACAAGTCAACTTCCCTTTCTTTGAGGGATTTGCAGCACATTTGAGAAGAGAGGACTTTTAAGAAAGCATACTTTTCTTTTTGTTTTTGTTTGCTTGCATTCTTTTTTCTTATTTTTTTTCCTTTTTGATCAGATTTTTCTTGTGAAGCATGATAATTGTGGAAGTATGTATAGAAGAACTGCACATGTTTAACATATACTGGATTACTTACCATCTAAGGAAGGGGGTGGGAGGAAGGGAGCGAAAGAATTGGGAATACAAGGTTTTGCAAGGGGAAATTTTGAAAATTATCCATGTATATACTTTGAAAATAAAAGGCTTTAATTTTAAAAAAAAGAAGGCATACATTCCTTCTAACATTGCTAATTGGTTCCCCCAAATCAAAATAACATTACAAAAATGCAGTTGGCTAGACAGGAAAGACATCATAAATTATAATGATAACAGTAATTGCTGTTATTGAGACATTTCAGTTGCTTCCAGCCCTTGGTGACTTCATTTGGGATTTACTTAACAAAGATACTGGTGTAGTTTACCATTTTCTCTCCAATTTATTTTACAGCAGAGAAAATGAGACAAACAGGGTAAGTGACTTGCCCAGGGTCACACAGCTAATAAATGTCTGAAGCTAAATTAGAACTTAGCATCTCCTGATCGCAGGGCTGGTGCCCTGTCCACTTACCACCTAGCTGCCCTTAATAAGAATAAAGATATGCATTTGTAGAGCACTCCTAGGTTTGCAAAACTCTTCACAAATATTATCTCTTTTGATCTTTACCATAGCCCTAAAAGGTAGGTGCTCAGTGGAAACTGAGGCAAATAGAGATTTGGTGACTTCCCCAGGGTGAAGTATCTGAAATAATGTGTAAATAACACCATTCAGGGTAAAGGTAATGTGAGGTGTGCCTGTACACGGTCTATCGAAGGTGTGATCCAGACTCTCCAGGAATTGAAGAATCTGCAAAAGAAGAGCTCCATATGGGCTGGAGTATTGAAAGAAGGCTTCCTGGGGGTGGAAGGCTTTCTTCTGGGATCTCAGGGAAGTACTAGGTTTGAATAAGGACATGGAGAAAGAGGAAGCAACAAAGAGGAAGAGGAAGAGGAAGACAACAAAAAATGAATTTTTCTTCTCAGGTAGAATCCAAGCTGAGACTGATTTAGCAGCTCTCTGATTCTTGAGAAATCATAGTGGAAAATCATAGATCCAGAGTCAGAAGGGACCCTCAGGGATATCAGGTCCAACCCTCATATCTTACATAGGAATAAATTGAATCTCAGGGAGGTTAAGTGGTTAGCCCACATCATACAGAAAGCAAGCATCAAAGGTGACGCCAGATCCTCTGCCTTCAGAGGCAGGACTCTTCATACTGGATCTCACTGCCTCCCTGAGTGATTGGAGGTCAGATACTGAATTAAACAGCACTCTTTTATGTTCATAGAAAAACACACTGGACCCGAGTCTGTGTCTGAAGTAATTAACCTTCTCTGGGTCTCATTTTCCTTCCTATAAAATGAGGGGATCAGACTCAAGGACCTACTAAGGTCTTTGGGAGCTCTACATTTATGATGATGCATGAAATCCCACCACATAGCTACCACCTAAAGCTGAACTTGACCAAAGCTGTTGGAGGCAAAGGTGGGTAGGTGAAGGTCAGATTCATTACCTTTTATCTTAGATGGGCTGCTGTGGCTTTGCTCAATCTGTTAAATGCACAATTAGTTTTGGTGATTCAAGTTAGACCCATCTTGGGTGCCAAGAGGAAATGAAAGGAGATGCAGTGGGAAGAACATGAGATTTGAAATCAGGGGACTTGGTGAAGTTCAGCTGTGCTCTTTCTTACCCACGTGATGTTTGACAGGCCATCCAACTTTTCTAAGCTTTTGATCCCTGTTGCCTAAAATGAAGGAGTTGGGCTAGATGGTCCCTAAGGTGCCTTCCAGCTCCAAAGCCGATGAGCCTATGAGGATTACAGCATTCTGCTTTCCTCCATCCATCAATGTGTTTGCCCAGTGGATTAGGTTTTACCCCACAGACTTTCAGAATCTAGATTGTTTATGTGTTAGACTGGCTCAGGCTAGGCTCTTGCTGATCTCAGAAAGCTTGATTTGTTTGTTTTTACTAACTGGCTGCCCATTTCCTAGTATGTCAATTAGTGCAGCCATGGGGAAGGTGACCTTGACCACAGCCAACCCTTCTTATGGAGTCCTGGGAGAAATTGGAAATACTGATTGCTATTGAACTGCAACATGACCAGGATGCGAAGTCTGGGCAAAGATTCAGGGCTAGCAAATTAGAGGGGTTAAGGTTACTGCTCTTGGCAGGAGCCTGAAAAAAGGAGAGGTCTGGAATCCAGGAGGTCAAGATAGAGGTAAGGATGTCCAGAACATCAGCTGCAAGGACTGATGTCTAAAACTGAACTTTCCCCCAAAATCCTTCCTTCTCTCAAACTTCTCGATTACTTTCAAGGGAACCACCATTCTCCCAGTCTAGTTCCCGATCTAGATGTCATCACTCTCTCTCATTCTCCATATTCAATCTATTGCCGCCTCCTGTCCATTCTACCTTCTCAGTATCTCATGGAGAGACCTCCTTCTCTCTTCTGCCATTACCACCACCCTGATACAAGTCCTTATCACCTCACTCCTAGACTGTTGTCATGTCTTCTCATTTCTGTCCCTTCCTCAAGGCTCTTCTCACTCAAGTCCATCCTCCACTCAACTGTTAAAGAAATTTTCCTTAAGCATGTCATTCCCCCCATTCAATAAAATGCAGTGGCTCACTATTATCTTCAGGTTCAAAACCAAAAATCCTCTGGTATTTAGAGCCCTTAGTAACTTAGCCCCTTCCTGCCTTTACATTTTCTATATTTTATTCCCTCCCAATTATACAATGACACCATCTTCCATGTTGTTCCTTGAACAAGAAACTTCTGTCCTTTCACTGAAATGTTTTCCTCTCTCATCTCTACCTCCTGCCTACCCTGGCTTCCTTCATGGTTCAGCTAAAATCCCACCTGCTGTAAGAAGCTTCTTCCAGTCTCCCTTAATGTAGTGCCTTCCTTCTGAAATCATCTTTCATTTATGTCATATGTATCTTGAGTGCATATAGTAAGTAGTATGCTGTTTCCTACATTATACACATATACATACATAAATACCCACCCTTTTACATGTATGTATATGAGTTTCTTAAGGGGAAAAAGTGTTTATTTTACTTTTCATTGTATCCCAGCTCTAATGCCTAGCACATAATAGGTACTTCTAGATATTTATTGACTTGGCTCAAGGAACAAATCAAAGTTCTGGAACCAAGAAATTAAAGCAAAGAAGAGAAGAGATAAATGGATCTTACAGGACAAAGTAATTAAAGCTCCAAAATCCAGGCTGTTGTTTATACATTTTCAGTTGTGTCTGGCTCTTCATGATCCTTTTAGACAGTTTTCTTGGTAGAGGTACTGGAGTGGTTTGCCATTTCCTTCTCCAGCTCATTTTACAGATGAGGAAACTGAGATAAATAGAGTTAAGAGACTTGCCTAGGGTTATATAGCTGGTAAGTATCTAAAGGAACAATACTTTTGAAGTCACAGAATTGCAGTGTAGGAATGGCTCCCAAAAGCCATCGATTACAACCTTTACTTGAAGAAGGATCAATTCTCTGACATATCATTAAGGGCCAACCTCTTGAGGATCTTTTGTAAAGAATAATCTACTTCCTTCCCGAGGCCGGATCCACTGTGAGGTGACTCTAATTGCTTGGAAAATTGTTTTGTATCAACTTTAAATTTGCCTTTTTGCAACATTTTTCCACTGCTAACATTTTTGCTAATTCTACCCAAACACACACCTGCTTCATTCTTTTTCATTTAAAATTTTTCCAGAATAGGCAATTTTTCATAATTCTAAAGAAAATGTCATCATCTTGGTGACAAGATATATATCATCTCAGAGACCATCTAGTCCAACATTTCAGATGCAGAAAATTGATGACAAATTCAGGGTAAATGATTTCATAATTGTTCAAATGAAAAAATACGTGGGAGTTAAGGTTCCTACAATCATACATAGCCATGTAGCTAGAAGGACCTTTTGTCATTATCTAGCTCAAATTCTTCATTTTAAAGATAAGGAAACAGAAGTTCAGAAAGAATGATTTACAAAAGGTTACAGAGATTCAAAGCCAGCTTCTGGGTGAACTCTTTGAGAATAGGGACTGCCTTTTATTTTTCTTTATATTCCCAGTGTTTTACAGTGCCTGGCATATAGTAGGTACCATATAAATATTTATTGACTGCCTGATTCAAATCCATTATGTTTTCCTTGATGCCATGCTACCAGCTCATCATGGAAAGGTAACAGTTTTGGGCTACTTCAGGATTATAAATTTCGAATTGAGAGGAACTTTAGAGTTGATCCAGTGCCACCCTTCTCATTTTACAGGAAATGACACTGAATGATTTTTACAAAGATTAAGTGACTTGTTAAAAGTCACACTGGTAGCATATAAGAGTGTTGGGATTTGAATTGATTTAATTATATTGATCAGAGAAAAAGGAGGCAATAATCTTAATGTACTCTGCACTGGTCAGACCACATCTAGAGGATTGCACCTAGTTAAAAGCAGAGGAGGACAGAGAAAAGAATACTGGCTCTGGTGTCTGAGGAGCTGGTTTCAAATCCCACCTTTGATACTTATTATGTGAGCGTCTTGGATCTAGCCATCTGATCTTACAGATGAGTTTCTTCATCTATAAAATGGTAGTCTCGGATTACATGGTCTCAGATCCCACTTGGGTCTAGATCTAAATGAATTCAAAGCCATTGGCAAATCAAAAGGGAGCCTACAAACCAATCTGATAGGAGAAGCAGTTAAAGAAATTAGGGGTATCTAGGTATCACAGTGAGTTGTATTGGACTTGGAGTCAAACTTGAGTTCAAATATTCCATCAGATACTAATAAGGTATGATCCAGCCTAGATCACTTAATCTGTCTTAGACTCAGTTTCCTTACCTGTAACACAATGGGGTTGGATTCCATATCCTCTAAATCTATGGTCCTATGTTATTGTTTGTCCTTCGTTCTCAAACAGGACCGTGACCCTATGACAATTGTATCACTGTGAGAGAATGTAAAATTATAGAAAATGAACAGGTTCATTTGGGCAAGGGAGAAATCTTACTCTTTCTGTTAAAGAAGATGCTAGAGGAAACAAATTATTTTTTTTTCTTGTTGAGGCAATTGGGGTTAAGTGATTTGCTCAACGTCACATAGTTAGCAGTGAACTCAGGTCCTCCCCACCCCAGGATTGGTGCTCTACCTATTGCACCATTTAGCTGCTCCTAATAAGTTCTAAACATTAGTTCATGATATTCTGGATCTAAAAAAATTGTTTTTGTTTATTTTCTTTTTAAAATATTTTTAATTTAGTTTTTATTTTATATTTTATTTATAGGTTTGGTTGCTAGAAAGTCCTGAAAATCTCCAAGTTTGTCAAATGTTTATTTTAAATTGAATATTACAGATAACTTTGCTGGATGTGATATTTTTGGTCACAAGCCTGGTTCTTTTGATTACCAGCATATATAATTCCAGGACCTGAGGGGAAATTCCTTTTATTGTGGTAATGTACCTCCTATTTTCCTCAGCATGATATATGTGTTTCTTTTAACATTCTCTTATACCAGAGAAGTGACATGAGTGGAAACTAAGGCATTTCTATCCAGGCTAGCCACTGAAGTGTGAGATAAGGGGATGGATGTGCCACATTTTTAGAAGTTTTTGGTCTAGGAATTTAAGGGAAGAGGAAATAGCCCAGGAAATCTGGGAGTACAGAGAGTACAGGCTGATGTTTCAGCCACTCCCTATAGGAAATGGGATGGAATCTCCATCCCAAGAGATGCTTAAACCTATGGCAAACAACTAGCTCTTTGGTACTCATTTAGGCTTCTCTAAACCAGGGAGTTGGTTCTAATGACCTCCTAAGGGGTGTTTCAGCCTAAAATTCCATAAGAGGGTGTGAGAACACTGTTGTTGTTCAATCCTGTCCCATTCTTCCTGACTCCTTTTGGGGTTTTATCGGTAAAGCTATTGAAGTGGTTTTGCCATTTCCTTCTCCACTCATTTTACAGATGGGGCCAACTGGGCTAAGTGACTTGCTCAGGGTGATACAGCTAATGAGTATCTGAGATGATTTTAAACTCAGAAAGATGGGTCTTCCCGATTCCTGGCCCAGCACTCTATCTACTGTGTCTCCCGTAGGGAATAATAATATTCACCTGAGACTATATATCCAACAGCTATTATAAAACTTCTAGAATGTTGTGGAGTAACATCTACCTTAGATTATATGCTAAACAGCTCCCACAAGTCAACAATAATAAACATACATTTATTAAGGGCTTACTATGTGCCAACCCATTGTGCTAAATTCTGGGAGTAAGGAGAGAAGCAAAAAAGAAAGTCATTCTTTGCCCTCAAAGAGATTATATTCTAATGGGAAAGACAGCATTAATATATATATATATATATATATATATATATATATATATATATATGAAATGTATTTGGTGGTGGACAATTTAGATACAGAATATATAGTAGGTGCTTAATAAATGTTTATTGACTATCTGATTCAAATCCATTATACTTTCCTGGGCCCCATATTACCAGTACATTATAGAAAGGAAACAGTTTTGGACTACCTGAGAATTATAGCTTTAGAACTAAGAGGAACTTTAGAGTTCATCTAGTACCACCTTTCTCCTTTTACAGGGGAGAATGTTGAATAATCCCTAACTACAGAAGAATTGGGTGAAGAAAGAAATCTAGAGAGCCGAAGAGGGAAGCCCATAGAGGACCAGTGGAGTAACAAATCAAACAACTCATTCAAGAGTGAAATAGAGTGATGACATCATCAGAATAGCCATGCATATCCCTGCCATATGTGTACTTTATATGTGTCACTTTCATATACAGTCCTTACACATGCCCATTCTCCCACTTAGGATGTGTGTATTTGTGGGAGAGTGTGCTCCAGGTTTAAGAGAAGACTTTTCTTACTATTTCTTACTTACTTACATTTCTTCATGAAATATCTTTGCTTTGAATTATATTTTCAACTGACTAGAGGAAATAAATAAACTCATTTGAGCTATTAAAGCTTAAGACTGCACCAAGACTTTGGGATACTCTGCACAAAGCTTTTGGGCATTCTCATTAGTTTGTAGCTATTAAAAGGAGGATAGGTTTATGTTCTATGGGGCTTGGTGATGCCTGGGGCCACATGAGGAAGCTGAACAAGCCAAATGAAATCAACACTCAACCATATGGGACTCATCTCAAATGGACCACATTTCTACTCCTCCCAAATTGTGTGAGCTCATCAACCGATAATGAGCTCAACAGAATGGCTGACTTTTCCAATCTAACAAATCTTTATTTGCCCAAAATTGTTCTGAATGTCTTACTGGAAAAATAGAAACTAGCTACAGAGTGATGATTTCCCCTCAACTATCACAACATGCTACCGACTTTGGGAAAATTATGCAATTTGTTTTCAGTTCTTCCTTTTTGACTCTTATTTCTTGTCAATCTCTTTATTCCAAGTGCCCAATACAGTCATAATGCAAGGAGTCTGACTAGCCCTCTCAATTCTTTTTCTCAGCTGTTCTCTTTCTCATATATCAATAAGATTATTTTTTTCCAAAAAAAAAAAAAAAAACAACTCCTATCCTCTGTTAGGAGAAAAGTATTCTGATTGAATTTATTCAAGAGGAGTTTTGAATTGCTGACCAATCTTCTGAGTGTATTTAAACTTTTAAAAGAATAACTGGTTATTGTAAATGATTATCTCATTGGTGTAAAGTCAGATTCTAAAGGAAGTTATGAATTTTAGGTTGGATGGGATAGAAGTGGAAGAGCATGGAAATGGGAGGGAGGTGAGTAGAGGGAGAAAGATTAATTTCCAGCTGTGTCTCAGATCACACCTACCTCCCACTTGCCCCAGGGAAAAGTCTTCACTGACTCAGACACTGTTATTCATTTTGCATAAATATAGGGTCCTACAATATACCAGACATCATGCTCTTAGGTCTGGAAGGAATGTTAGAAGTTATTTAGTCCAAATCCTTCATTTTTCATGAAGGTCTAAGTACTAGAGAGGTTACTGATTTACTTACAAATAATAAGATAATAAAAAGCAGGGCTAGAATTTGAATCCAGGCCTTCTGATTTAAAGGGCAGCTAGATGGCACAGTGGAGAGAGTGCCAGTCAGGAAGACTCATTTTCCTAGGTTTAAATCTAACCTCAGATACTTTTTAGCTGTGTTCTGGGCAAATCACTTAAGCTTGTTTGCCTTCAGTTTCAGCTGGTAAAGGAAATAACAAACCATTCCAGTATTTCTGCCAAAAAAAAAAATCCAGATAGGATCACAAAGAATCAGATATGACTGAACTATAACCTCTGACTCCAAATCTATCCCTTTCTCCACTGTACCACATTGCCCATCAGATGTACTTCAGAAAACCATTATTGCATATCTTTGTTATTTAAATTTAGCTGATTACATTTGGAATCAGAATCATGGATTTTTAGGCTTAAGAAATACTTTTCAAGTTATCTAATGCAAGTTGATACTTTTTCAGATTAAAAAACTGAGGCCTAGAAATAAGTGACTTGGCTGAAGTCATCTGACTAATCAACAATGGAACCAATAGTTAAACCTAAGTCAAATGATTCTAAACCTAGCACTGTCTCTGTCTTCCAGTGGCCAAAAGCAGTTGTATTTCCTACCCATATGAGGATCATTTTGTAGTTTGTAATAATACATAACTCATAGCCTATAAAACCACTGAATGTTTCTGAAAAACTATACCAGATTTATTCCTCTAAAAAAAATTGCCCAGTACAAATTGAAAATATTGTCTCTCTTAATTTATTTATTTATCTTCTCCTTAATGTTTTGATCTGGTCTTTGAGATATCTGGTGCTTTCTCTAACATTTCAGAAGGGAACAGGGCCATACATTGACATAGATTATTAGAAAAGCTGACCCAGTGGGCAGAATGGGCAGCTGTCTGGGTAATAGAATTTCAAAAATACCTTCCCCACCTGTTCCCTAGTGCCTGAATTCCACCATCACTACTTCATTCCTTTGGCTAAACTCTTTGTTCCCTGTTAAAGTGCAAATGGTGGTTAACACATTAAGCCAGTGTTGGTCATTTACACTTCAGGGTGAATGAATTAATAAAATCCTTTCCTGAGTTTAGGTTTCCATCCAAGAGATTAGAAAGAGAGACTTAACAGACCACTCAACCAATACCAGGGGCAAGGTATGAAAGGAGACATGGAGAAAATATAGTAAAAGAAATACAGAGAGAGGCAGGGAAAACAAACTTCATCAAAATGGGTTAGGTTTGCTAACTCTTCTATGCACCCATAACTTTGTGTGTGGGGTATGGAAATGGGTAGGTGGGGTAGTTAAGAGACAGTTCAGGTGCTAAGATAGAATTGAGCTCAAATCAGGCCTCAAATTCTTGCTAACTTTGTAACTTTTGGCACTTCTTATCTGCCTCAGTTTCCTCATTGATTAAAGGGAGAATAACAATAATACTTAGCTCCCAGGGATGGTGTGAAGATCAAATGAAGTAATATTTGTAAAGCACTTTGCAAACCTTAAAGCTACATTTGTTTTATTTATTTAAAAAATCCTTTTTAATTTAACATAATTGAATTTATCATTTTATTCTTTGCACTGTTTTCTATCTTTTGTTCACCTAAAAAAAAATTGTTCACTTAGCCATAATCTGATACTTAATTGATCATGATGGAATACTGCTGTATTATAAGAAGCAATGAGCTTGTTGATTTTAGAACAAAAAATATGTATAGACTTGCATGAAATAATGAAGAGACAATTGAGCAGAACAATAGATATATAGTATATAAAGTATATAGCAATAGCAAAATTGTTTTAAGAACAACTTTGATAAAGGGGCCTGCCTTCTTTCATCAGTGTTATCAAAGGATATTGACCCCTTTGGCTTTTGTCAAGCACCACTCTTTTTTTATTTTTTCTTTCACGTTGTCTCCCCTCATAAGTCTCAGGAAACCTTTGATGAAGTGTTTGTCTTTGGTCTGATTGTCTTTGGTCTAAAAGAGATGGCCAAATGACCATTCTTTTTAATTTAATAACCTGTTAGTTGTTTTAGTAAAATGATTCATAAGAACAACTTTGATAGACTAAGTCACTTTGGCTATTATAAATCCAAATTACCTACAAAAGCCATATGAATGAAGATGCTTTCTGCATTCAGAGAAAGAAATGATAAATAGAAGTTATGTAAATAATGATTTTACATATATACATATTTGTGAATAATGATAGCCATTTTTAGGGCAGGTGTGGGGAAGGATAAAAAAAAGAAAAAGGAATAAAAAACATTTCCATGGCAACTTTATTATATATTTAAAAGGAATAGCAAGGTGTACATAATAGATTTGCAGTTTCATGTACACCAGCTTTTTAAAAAATTCTACTATGTTATGGAAATGCTTGTTTTACTTCATAAGTTAAAAATAAAATACTTTTTAAAAACCACATATACCTTAAAACTTTCTATATAAACACTACTCAGTTGCCTCTGTTAAATAGGAAAGCTCATTTTCATCATACAGTGTAAAGAGCATTGACTTGAGATTTAGAGGATCTGGATTCAAAACTCACTTCTGACTGCCACTAGCTAACCACATGACCTTTGGGGAAGTGATTTAATCTTCCTGGGCCTCAGTTTTCTTTTCTACAAAAAATGAGGGGATTGAACTAGATTGTACATGAAGTCTCTTTTAGATCTAGTATCCTAATGTGTGTTAGTTTGGTACCATAACATGAAACCAATGTGTCTTGCTTATTAAATCAGCTGCATGTAAGGTCATCAGTTGATAGCTGGAGGGGACCTCAAAGACCACTTGGTCCAGGAATGCTGCTGCTGCTGCTGCTGCTGCTGATGATGATGATGATGATGATGACAACTAGCAATTATATGGTGCAGATTTGCATAGCCAATATATCAAATGCTTTCTTCTCCAGGTCTTTCCTGATATCTCCAGCTGCTAGGGTCCTCTCTTCTTATACTATCTTCCAGTCATATTTGTTCTTGCTTAGTTTTTTCAGTCACATTTGACTTTTCACGACCCCATTTGGGGTTTTCTTGACAAAGATGCTGGAGTCATTTGCCATTTCCTTCTCCAGCTCATTCTCCAGATGAGGAAACTGAGACAAACAGGATTAAGTGATTTGCCCAGGGTCACACAGCTAGTGAGTATCTAAGGCCAGATTTGAATTCACGAAGGTGAGTCTTTCTGATTCTAAGCCCAGGGCTCTATCCACTACACTACCTAGCTGGCACCTAGAACTGGTGCTGAGTTCAGAAGCTCTGGGGCATGCTTCTCTCTAACGGGGTCTGGAACTTTGGATCTATGTGTGTGAACCAGGTTCAAATCTTAGGGGAGCCTGATTCCCTAGAATGAATTTTCTCAAATTCTCTGGCTCTTTATGCCCTACCTTGGGGCTCATTTAAGGCTTAAGATTGTCTTATCTCTAATGTTTCTTTAAAAGGGGATAGAAAGGTATTTAGTACACAGTGTAGTTCAGATACAGGACAGCCATTAATTTCCTCCATAGTGATGCAAAAACAAAAACAAAGATTCACAAATACATGTTAACAAAGTTTTACATTTGAAAGTTACTTTTTAAATACTCTTCCAAAGGTTGATACTTAAACACTAAAATAAGAAACATATTGCAAATCTATTTGAATCAACATGTCTTCATCTTGGGTACCATCCACATGACTCTCATAAATTACATCTCTGACAAGACAAGTTAGGGATTAAGCTCTTTCTCTTGTCTTATCCAAGAAGTATTGGAGGGAGAAGGGGTAAGGGACTACCCTCAAAGTACAACTAGCACTGATGGAGAAACCCAGAAACTCCCAGATTCCTGAGACTGTGTCCCCAAGTCCGGCTTTCAATGGTCACTGTTTGATAACCTATGCTAAGGAAAAGAAACACACAGAAGAAAAGTCAGTTGGGATGTTAAGCCTCAACATCAGGCTTGCCTAAGCACCCTTAGTGTTGTTGGTAAGGGTATGGGAGAACCAATCCAATTAGTATTTATTGAGTCCCTGCTACCTGCCAAGCACCATGATGAGCGCTGGGGAATACAATCAATAAAAAGAAAGTTCCTGTCCTCAAGGAGCTTACAGTCTAAAAGGGGACACAACACAGAAAAGGAAGCAGAAAGGGGAGTAAAAGAATAACCAGTGCCATGGTTATCTTGTTATTTAACCTTGAAAGAGGCAGAGCAGTAAATGCAGAGTAGAGCTACTTGAGTTCAGTTTCTGTCCTCTATAAAGGAAAGCTTTGGGAAGAATTAGGAGAGAGCAGGCTGAGGGACATAGTGTCAGTTAAGGCTTGAGAGAGCAGCTTGGTGGTAACTTTAGATTGTTTAGTCATTTTCGTCCTATACACCTCTTCATCACACCATTTGGGGTTTTCTTGGCAGAGATACTGGATTGGTTGCTATTTCCTTCTCCAGCTCATTTTACAGATGAGGAAACAGAGGCAAACCGGGTTACATGATGTGCTCAGCTAGTAAGTATCTGCAGCCAGATATGAACTTCCAGACATTTGAACTTCCAGACTTTCAGGCCCTACACTCTACCTACTGTGTCAAACAGCTGTCTTCAGTAAATTTAGAATTGATGAACTTATCCCAGAAGGGGCATCTTGTTCCTTGGAGCTGAAACCTGGCAGGGCAGCAGATGCAAAGTGAAATGAAACTGTGAAACCCAGAACTTGCTGTGCCATCCCAAAGCACTAAGTTTTTCCAGGGCTGCTGCAGAGTACATGTGGTGCTCTGGCTGTGGCTCAAGACAGGACAGACAGGGAGATTCTACTTTTTGCCCCCATTACATATGTACCTCTTGTGTCCCTCCTCCCATACTCTTAGAATGTATATTCCTTGAGGACAAATACCCACTTAGTTTTGTTTGTAGCCTCAGAGGTTAGCACAGAATTTGGCACACAGAAGGGGCTAATAGGCAATTGTTGATTGATAGAAAAAAAAAAAAAAGAGCCAGGAAAAAAGTCAGTAATGAGAAATTTGAAGGAGAGATCAATTTTACTTAAGTGGATTGGGGAAGACTTCCTGGACTAGATGACATCAAAGTTGAGCTTCTAAAATTAAGAAGAAACTTCAACAATCAGAGGCGGGACTGGAGAGTCTATCTTCTCTCAACTTTCTCTCTTCCTCAGAACTCTATACCTGGTAGATACTTAAATACTTATAGAATGAATGAATAAATAATGTGTTTCATCCCAACAAACATTTATTTGGTGTCTAATATTTGCAAAACACCAATCTAGGCTCTGATGATATTTACATGTTCTTCCACACAGACTAGGTGCTCCTTCTCCCATTCCAGGTGCCTATGGTGTAGAGTTGTATTCTTTATCATATTCTTTACTAATCAAGAGTTTGAGGTACTTCCCCAGATTGGGTCATCTAATAAATTTGTTATATGTGATTCTGAGCTAAGGGAAAATTTTATGAAAGGATGAATCAGTGGAGGATGGAACTGGGATATGGAATACTGAATCTAGGAAAGCCTAGAAATGGATGTATCACATCCTGCCTGGACCCTTTATAGCCTGAGGTTTCCACCTTTAATGTACTTCAAGCCCTGACTCGGTCAATCCCAAGGTCTGCTATTATTATAATTTGTTGTTATTTACTGTTATTTGTATTTCATTCTTGAAGAGGACTGAAGACGTCGGGAGGATGATGTCTTGACTTGCAAGTGAGTTGGATTGATAGGAAGCAAAGCTGTGTGAAGCTATCAGCCTCTTTCTCTCTTCCAGTCATCAGAGTCCAGTGGCAAGATGTAGGTCAGGAGGCAACTAACTGGTGCAGTGGATAGCACATTGACCCTTGAGTCAGGAGGACATGAGTTCAAATTCACCAACAGACAGTGAACACACTTACTAGATGTGTGACCCTGAGAAAGTCACTTAACCCCAATTACCTTACCAAAAAAACAAAAAAGAAGACATAAGGAGTGGAGACCTTTCAAGCTAAGGTCTTACCTAGGTTTCAGTAGTTAGAGCCTGGGTAAGAAATGAAGCAAAAGATGGCCTAGTTTGACTTCACAAAAGAGTCAGTCTGGAAGGAGAAGACCCTCACTTTCTAGCCAGAACAGAAATAATTGCTCTTTACACTCACTCTGAGATTTTAAAACCCAAATGGTGGGCTGGGACCTATTATTGGCAAATTAATGAGAACCAGAGTGATTTGGGTTTAAAGGCATAGCCAAGTAAGTCCATTGGAATCCTAATGAGCTTTATCAAAGCCTGATTTACCAGAGCTATATTTCAAGAAATCATAAATTAAAACTGCATGAAACAAAACATCTAATTGTCCCAGTTTTTTAAATAATAGAATAAATAGATGGAGAAGAAAAAATTTAACCCCCACCCCTAAGATATCTTGGGATATATAAGTAATCAAAATTTATATTTCTTTGGAAAGAGTGCTCACATATTAGGTATGACTCTTCATGTGGACAGAAAAAAAGAGGAAGGAAGAGGAGAAAATGGAAGAAGAGAAGGAAGAAGGTAGAGGGAACACTGCCCAACTGTGACTTGCCAGTTGATTCCTCAGGGACACCTACTACTATTCGCAGATTGTTGTTCATCCTTCAGTTTTGAAGAGAATCAATGACATCACTAGAGCGATGTCTTATTTTGCAAGTAAATTGGTTTTAAGTGACACAAGACTGTACCTCACTCTTCTACAGTTACTAGAATCTAATGGCAAGCCATAGATCAGGACAACTCTCCAAGGTCTAAGTATCAACACAAGAAAAATTATTGAAATGCCAGCATTCCCTGAGTTTGAGGATATGACTAGTCACTGAATTGGAGCAAGGGCCAATTTCCTTTGTGCCTTTTTGAGGAAAATTCTGGAGACCATAAGGAATTCCATCAATCCCCATATGATATTATTCACACAGAGATATAAATAGCTATAGATATGCATATGGATATAGATGTAGATGTAGATATTTACATAGATACAGATATAGATGTTCTGTGGCCCAGCACTTAAAACTCTAGTTTCACAAGGACCATGTCTTATCTTTCTGAGGTGCTACTCCTCCAATTACCCTATTTGAAAACTAGATTTGTTTTCTCTGTTTATAATAGGTGCCTGTATCTTGCATACCTTTTTTGATTCTTCTGCATTCTCTTTAAGGGAAATAATAGCTTTCTTTTATTTCTTTGCAGATTGTGTCCACATCAATTGAAACCTAGACTTGAGCTATAATTGAGTAATATTGGGAGATTGTCCTGGAGCAGGATCCACAAGAAGATAATGAGCCCAAAAAAAAAGACATTAACTCTCTTGGGTCAGCTTTCAATACCCAAACTGGTCCATGACAGCCTAGAGTAGGGAGAGCTAGGCCACATCTGACAAAGCTCATAAGAGCTAATAAATAGATACAGAAAACACATATGGCATTCAAATAACTCATTAACTCCTCTTGGTATAAGACTTAATTTAGGGTTGTTGTTAGGACAATCCTTTTATATTCTGATGAATTTTTCTGTTCCATATTTTCCCCTTGTAGCATCACCTTATGTTTTAAAATCTATTTTTCCCCTTCTCTCCCAAAAAGATAAATATGCTTTATGATGAATTTTTCTTCCCATCAGATCTGTGTTGTTTCCTCTCACTTTAGTTTCTCAGCTGTAGGAATTAGCTGGGCAATGCAATCCCACTCTTTGTACCAGGCTAAATGATGTTCAGGAACTATTTGGATTAATCTCTTCTTTCTTTTGTTGTTGTTTTTATTAAATTGTCTTTAGTTATGGATGAGGTTTCAGACCTCATGTGGGCTTTTTTGCCTGATATATTGGAATGCTTTACCCTTTTCTTCTACAGTTTAGTTTGTAAATGAGGAAGTAAATGAGGGTTAAGTGACTTATCCAGGGTCACACAGCTAGTAAGTGATTAAAGCCAGATTTGAACTCAGGAAATTAATCTTCCTGATTTCAGGCCTGACACTCTATCTATTAGGCCACTTAGCTGCCCCTCTTCTTCCTTTAGAACTCTCTGAATTTTTAATTTGAGAATTCTCAAATTTTGGGTCACCCATATGGCAATTTTTTTGAGACAATCAGGGTTTAAGTGATTTGGGCAGGTTCACACCACTAGCAAGTGTCTGATGCCAGATTTGAATTCAGGTCCTCCTGACTTCAGGAGCAGTATTCTGTCCACTGTGCCATCTAGGTGTCCCTCTGTATGGAAACTCTTAAAACTGATAATAGGAAATCTCCTAATATCTAAGGGGCTAGATTTTGGGGTCATGCTACTTGGAAGATCAATATCCCTCTACAAAAGAGGTTGAAGTTCATATCATTCAATAAGGATCTCTCCTAGACCTAGTGGGTATGGATATATCTGACTCTGCCATGTGCTCCTCCAGAAAATCTTTCTCTTGGACTGCTAAAGACACAAATCCAGTTTCTCATTTCTGAGAATGCTTAGTTGCTGTGGCAACTATTTAACTGCCACCTACATTGCCAGTTCCTAGGGTGAGAGGCTGTCCTCCAAAGCTGTCTACTCTGCCCCCCATTATTTTTCAGAAGAATCCAAAAGAGCCTAACTGATCTCTCAGCTTGTTTATATATGACATGGAAAGTGTTCGTTTCTCACATGAGAGTTCATCCTCCTAAGTCAGTCAAATAACATCTTGCCCATAATCCTGTTCTCAGTAAATTGATCTGGAGTTTATTGTGCCCCCTATATCAATGCATGCTATTATGGAAGGTGTCCTCTTAATGTTTCCAGGTAGCCTGATCCTCATGTAGTACAGATAGATGATATAGTGAATAAAACATTGGATTTGGTGTATTTGAGGAGGAGGAGTATCTCTGGTGTGAGGGATGCTGAGCCCTTTTTAGTGCTGCTTATCCATCTTTGGTGTCCACCTGGCACTCAACTCTCACCTATGGTTCCAAGAAGCTACAACCTGGAAACCACTTGGACAGACTGGCTAACCAAGGTTGAGGGTAACCAATAGTCCTCAGACTTGTCAGTGAGTTAGAGAGATGTCTACCCCAACCATGTGAAGACTTCCCTAAGTAGAATGGGCAGATGAAAACCATGTGTTCCAGTAATCACAAAGGTGGTTGACATAAGCATCATGGAACGCTTAGAGCTTGGTCAGGTATCAGACACCAAGGTCATCCACTGCACTCTGGGTCATTGCCAGACATCCTGACTTTTGTCTTGCCACTGGACTTTGATGACTCTAGAGAAGAAAGTGGGGCTGATGACTTTGCAACTCTGCCTCATTTAAATTCAATGAATGCACAAGTCAAGGACTTACCCTGTGATGTTATTAGTCCTCTTCAGAAATAAAGGAGCAACAACAACAAGTCTAGAATGTTCAAATGTGACCTTAGCCACTTAGTAATTATGTGATTCTAAGCAAGTAAAGTCACTTTACCTCTTTCTGCCTCAGTCTCTTCATATGTAAAATGCAGGTAATAAAAGCACTTACCTTCTAAGGTGATTCTAAGGTTAAAAATGAGATAATATCTATAAATTGTTTTGCAAATTAAAAAAAATTTTAAATATGTATGCACAGATATATATATGTATATGCTAGCTATTATATAAATATATTAGCACAAGTAATCTGAGACAATCATATCCCAATTTTTATTGATGAGCCAAGTCCCCAGGCCTACTCTGTCTACATTTCTCCTGTAGGATTCTATAGTTAAACATAATGGATCAGGGATAATTATTTAAATGTGGCTTGGTCATTTCAAATATTTCCATTGAGAAATAACTTGTCAACCAGCCTAAAGCATCTTTTCTTTCTTTCTTTTTTTTTTTTTTTGACAATAAATGTGGAATCTTTATTTGTAAATGGTTTACATTCTTTTTTTTTTTAATAATACAAGCTTTTTATTTTAACACCTGCATAGATAGTTTTCAACATTAACTGCTGCAAAATCTTGTGTTCCAAATTTTTTTCTCATTCCTCCCACCCCCTTTCCTAGACAGCAGGTAATCCAATACATGTTAAACATCTATAATTCTTCTATACATATTTTCTCAATTATACTGCACGAGAAAAATCAGATCAAAAAGGGGGAAAATAAGAAAGAAAATAAAATGCAAGCAAACAACAAAAAAGTGAAAATACTATGTTGTGATTCACACTCAGTCCCCAGAGTTTTTTCTCTGGGTGCAGAAGGCTCTCTTCATCACAAATCTGTTGGAACTGACCTGAATCACTTCACTGTTGAAAAGAGCCATGCCCACCAGAATTGATCATTGTATATGTTGTTGATGTGTACAATGTTCTCTTGGAATGTTCATGTAAGTGAATGTTCATTTCACTAAGCATCAGTTCATGTAAGTCTTCCAGACCTTTCTGAAATCATCCTTTAAGCAACTTTTTAAGATACAATAAGAGCTAATGGTATAAAACATCCTTCTCACATACCTGGTACCCATTCCTGTAGAGTCTAGGGCAGAGTAGGTTAAGCCTAAAGAATACATGTTAAGGGTGGTATTGATATAGCATTTTAAAGTTTGCAAAACATTTTTACCTACATCATCTCATTTGTTCCTCACAACAACCCTGGGAAGTAGATGGTATTATGATCTCCATTTTACATGTGAGGAAATTGAGGTTAAAAGAGATTAAAATCCTTTGTCATACAGCCAGTAGGATTTGAACTAAAGTCTTCCTGACTCCAAGTTCTAGTTCTAACACACTGATGTCTAACTGCCCTTTAAAGCTGACATTTTCTTTTCCATTAAAAGGAAAAATGAGGGAGAGAGGGAAGAGAACAGGCAGAGGCAGAATCCAAAGCCTCTTTTTCACCTACCAAGAAGCACCTTTTAAGGGTAATGAATGTGATCTCCACATTTTTCCAATTTCTAGAATTCCCCTCTTCTAACTCTCTAGCTTGAGGCAACTAACTAGACAGGCATACAGAGTACTATACTAAGTCTGGAGTCAGTTCAAATCTAGCTTCAGACACTTAATTGCTATGTGACCTGGACTAGTGACCTGTCTCAGTTTCCTAATCTGTAAAATGGAGATCAAACATAGCACCTAACTTCCAAGGTTGTTATGAGGATCAAGTGAGATAATTTTATAAAGCATCTAGAGCAAAGTAGGTGCTTATTAAATTATTATTTTTTTTCTTTTCTTTTCAAAAACTTTAAATGATCCCTGGAACATATTGAAGTTTTCTTATCTGAAAATGATTATTTTGCAATGTCTCTTAAAGACCTTTTCCTATTCCAAGGTCTTTTGATTGATTTAGAAATAACTTGTTAAACATGTTTGCCAATGTTAAGAGTTTGGCTCTGTTACCTAAAATTTGTGAGAACATTTCCAACTCAACACAATAAGTTATTCCCCAAACTTGGAATATATATATTTTCCCCCTTATCTCTGCTTCCAGTTGCCTCCAGATTGAAGTCTTTCCTAATGCCCTCAATTGCTAAAGAGCTTTCTTTTTCACTGTTTCTCAGTGTGTCTCTGTATCTCTTTCTCTCTCTTTGTCTCTCTGTCTCTGTCTCTAAATCTGTTTTTCTGTCTGTCTCTGTCTCTCTTCCTCTTTTTCTCTCTGTCTCCCTGTCTCTATTTCTATTTTTCTGTCTCTCTGTCCCTCTATCTCTGTGTCTGTCTGTCTTTGTCTCTGTTTCTGTCTCTTTCTGTGTCTGTCTACCCATCTTCTTAAATTAATAAGAGACATCATGTAAGGAGTTCTAGACTCAAAAGACAGTAATCCTGGCTCAGATACTAATTAGCACCTTGGGCAAGCCACTGTGTTTCAGTTTATTCATCTGTACAATGGAGGTTGGGGAGATGGTAAGGGGGTGGTCTCAAGGGCCTCTCTAATCCCATCCAACTCTAAATCTGTGGTTTTATAATCTTGCTTATCTTTTTACCTGTTGTTTCCCAGTAGGACTCAGAAGCTTTGTGCTAGTAAATGTTTAATAACTGATTCTCTGGGGAGGATGGTGGAGGGTGGGAGAGGAAAAAATGTAAGCACAACACACTTTTAAATTTAACAGTATTAACATTTTCTCCACTATTTTTTAAAGTGTAGAAATCAACAGACCATAAATCAGACCATGTTTTTCAGGATTTGATGATTTTCAGAGGCATAAATGTTCTCACTGACAATTCAGCATTTGGTGCTCCGGATTGAGCTGGCTCCTGTGTACCCCTGGACATAATCTCTTAAAGGCAGGCATTGTTTTGGTCTTATCCTGAGTTCAGATCCAAACCCTTCAATACCTAATGCCACCTTTATATAGTAAGTATTTAATAAATGCATATTTAATTAAATCAAGTTGAAAAATAGAATTTCAGAGATTTTGTGTGTGATTCCACAAAGTATGCCTTTAAAAAAAAAACCCTGTTTTGGCTTGCTGTTCAGAGCAACTAGTTCTCAGATTCTAATTACAAGGGGTTGGAAGTGTCTTAAATAAGAAGCTTAAGTTTAGACACTAGAGACCTTTGCAAAGGCTACATAGGGTGAGGGAGAGCAGGAGTCTGGCATTTCCATTCTCCAAATTCTGCATTCAGTAGATACTGCCCTGAAATTGGGGACTTCTCTAAATCAAAGATACCAGACCTTATCCCCATAACAGATCTGGCTTATTGCCCCTCTCTCCCTAAGGGAAGATGAATGGGAAAATATGGCATGTGGCCCTGTGACATCTCCTGATACATTCTCATGCAAGGCACCTCAAGGAAAAGGAGGGAACTCTGTCACAAGAAGGACATAGATTATTTTGTTTCTAGAAGGGATCTTCTGAAGGGCCTAACATGCTAGGCCTTCTGATCCATGCCATGGGTTTCTGCAGCCCTTCACAAATACAACTAATTATTAAAAAGCCAGGGCAGCTAGAGATGGTGCAGTAGATAGTGTGATGGGCCTGGAGTCAGTAACACTCCTCTTCATGAGTTCAAATCTAGTCTCAGACACTTACTGTGTGACTCTGGGCAAGTCACTTTGTTTACTTCAGTTTCCCCAACTATAAAATGAGCTGGAGAAGGAAATGGCAAAGCACTCCAGTATCTTTGCCAAGAAAACCCTAAATCAGGTCACAAAGAGTCAGACATGACTGGAACAACTGAACAGCAACAATTCTTACAATCCAAATGTAAAAGAAAATATAATCTGTTATCATCTTAGAGGTTAGAAGAGCACTGTTCTGGAAGTTAGAAGGATAAATTCTAGTTAGTTCAGTTGTGACTTCAGAAAAATTGCTTAGTCTTGCTGGGTTTTCTTTCACACTCATATATAAGATGGGAACTCTGCTCAGTTCATCCCCCAGGACTAGGTCTGTTGTGAAGTTCTGAAGGGATCAAATGTGAAAAGGGATGGGTGAGTATTCTGAAAAATATAAATTGCTGAACAGGCATGAGGAATGGCCCAATCAAAGAAGACATCAAAAAAAAAAAAAAAAAAAAAAACTGAAAAAAGGTCAGACTTTCACTGTTTCCTAAGGAAGCAGCCTTGGAGAATAGGTTGCAGTAAAAGATGTAAGGGATTCTGTAAGGACACTGAAAGCTGATCTCTTGCTGATGAGCTCATGACATTTGTGTGTCAGCTATTCCAAGATCTACCCAGATTAGCATGGTAATAATTCATCCAGAGAGCAGTAACCAGTGTGAGAGATTAGTCAGAGAGTTGATGGGCCTTTCTAATTGAATTCCTATTCCAAGCTCCAAAAACCAGGACACCAACTCGTCAGATCCCTTCAATTAACAGGATTTGACTTTGAGGAGACAGAAAAACCATGGAGAAACCAGCTGGTATCAGAAAGGGCATTTTACAAAGCCTGTCCTGGGCTCGACACATTCATCCCAATCCCTCCCACTCCGCCACCAGAACAGAAAAATATTCCTATTTGTGATAATGGCCTGGGGCCCCTGTATGATCACCATTCACCAAAGAAACACTCAGATTGTAGTTTAACTAGATTTTCCTAACTCAGGCAGGAAAGTAGCCTCAGGCACTTCAGAAAGATTTGTAACAACAAGAGTTGAAACAAAAATGAAATTAGGGTCAGTACTCAGTTACCTGTGGCAGCTAGGTAAAACACCAGCCCTGAAGACTGAAAGACTCATTTTTATGAATTCAAATTTGATTTTTGACCCTTACTAGCTGTGTGACCCTGGACAAGTCAATTAACTCTGTTTCTTTCAGTTTCTTCGTCTTTAAGGTGAACTGGAGAAGAAAATGGCAAACCACTCTACTATTTGCCAAGAAAACCCAAACTAAAGCCACAAAGACTCAAGACGAGACTGATAAATGATTGAACAACACCCTGTTACCCAGAATATTATATAAATTAGAATGTTCTCATCCTGAGCATTCTGGTTAATCCCGGACTCCAAATAGTACCTTCTGTGGAAAATAGGAAAAGAAGGGACATATACTCCTTAAAAGAACCTGCAATATTTTATTTTATTTTTTTATAGATATTTGGGTCTAGAAAATTTCCCATAATCTCTCTGATATCAGCTTTCTTTTTAATTCCTGGCTTCCTACTCTGAGTAATCATAAGACCCTGGTGTCTGCTGTGAGCTCCTATTAATCCCTGTAATGACTGAGTAGTGGCTTAATTTAGGGGCCCCAGCCAAGAGGACAGAAATGTCCTTGGAAGTGAATGATCTCCGTTCACTCACTCTGAATTCATAGGATCTGAGTTGGGGAGTCCAATAGGGGCCACCAGTTCTCAACTGCCCTCTCCCCACTTTACAGATAAGGAAACTGAGGAGTTAAGTAGCTTATGGTTTTGCTGGTAGTGTTATACACCCAGTTCCTCTGATTCCAGTAAGTCCTCTTGCTCCTATACTCTACCTCCCCGGTGGACAGGGACCCATCTAGTAGGGATACATTTTCAGAGGTCAGGCTCCAAGTGCTCTTCTGACTCTGCTGCATACTTTTGAGTTTTAATAGGATCAGAAGAGAGAGACTCAGACTTGGCCTACAGGGAATTATCTCCTAAAATGAGATCATGGCTATAAACAGACCTCCTCTGCTCACCCCTCCCCATCGCTACCCTTCCCCTAATCCCTGATCATTGAGAGGCAACTCCAGCATGAGTTTATTTCAGTGGTTCTCCAGCTCAAATTCTAACATGGTCTTATGTGCACGTCTGCATTATAAAGTAATCTGATATTCTAACACATATACCAGGACTTATACATCCATACAAATGAGTCCTGTCACTTTTGATAATTATAGCCTTATTATAGTGATACCATCTCAGATTAAACCCCCTTCTGAGAAATTTAAGAGTTTAGGCATAAATAAAACCAGAATTTTAGAGCTGATCATTCTGATAAAATGAATCCCTGTCTCTTTAAGTTTTGCAAAAAATCCCCCCTCACCATGGCTTCAGGAGGTAGACAGTGCAAGGATTAGTATCATCATTTTTCACATCAGTTTCTACATGATTTGCTAGTTACTGTGTGGTACCGCTCCCACCCTCCTCAAGGAGTTTATATTCTGGGGAGAGAAAGAGAATAAAATCTAGACTCACAGAGTCATGGATTTAGAAATAGAAGAGACTTGGGTGATTCTTCTTGACCAACTCCCTTATTTCATAATGCAGGGAAGTGAGACCTAGAGAGAGGAACTGATTTGTCCAATGTCAAGAAGGTAGTCAATAGTAGAACCAGCACTGGAAGCCAAATCCACTGAGGCTCCCCTGCCTGCTTTCCTCTGAACCTGAATTCAAACCCAATCCCCTGACCCTAGATCTTTCTTTCTGTTTGATCTGCTTTGGATCTTTCTGCCATCTTACTTAGTTTCTTTTTGATAGATCATCAAATTCAACTCTCTTAAGTTTTTGAAAAGGAAAATTATTATGTATAGTGTATGCAAAAGATGACTATGACAATGTCTTCACCAAATTACGACAATAATAATGACAATAATTGATAGCATTATGTGTTATACATATTATTTTATTTTCACAACAACCCAGGTAGGCAGGTGCTATTATACCCATTTTGCAGATGAGGAAACTGAGGCTGAGAAGGTTTAAGTAATTTCTCCAGGATCTTACAACTATCACTACCTGAGGTAGAATTTGAACCCAGGATTTCTTGATTCTAGGTACTCTTTCCATTGGCCTACCTAGTAAGGAGATAAATATGCATGAAAAAAAGTAGCTTATAAGACTAAAAGTCATACAGTCTAGAATCCAGAGTAGAACCCAGTTCCGGTTTGGGGCATTTTCCATTGCTATAACACCACATCCTTTTTGAATAACCTCGGTAATCCAAAGAAACTATTCTCCTTGTAAGGTGTATTAGATTCTTTGGAAATAGCCAAAAGTCATTCAGGGCCAAGTCTGCTGAATCAATCTGGGAAATACCATTTTAAATTAAAATGTCAAGTGTGACTCTAAAATAATTAAATTTTTTTTTTTTTTTGTCTGCCTGGTAAACTGTTGTCTAAGGAAAGTCCCCAAACCCCCTTAAAAAAAAAACCACCCTAAAAAAAAAACAAAATGCTTTAGAAGCAATGGTAGGCAGCATTATAGGAACAAATCTTGGCTAAGAGAACACTCAAATGAATGGGCAAACTCTGGTATGTTTGTTAAATGAGCAGTCTCCTTACTTTATTGTCAAACTTGGTATGGGATTTGTAATTAGTGTTTCTGTGCATCCTAATATGATCCTTGCTTTCTCCTAAATAGGTTTCTGTCAGACATAAAGGGCACTTTGTCTTGTCTTAATTTATTGCTTAAAAGTAAGTCTCTAGGGAAGAAAAGATACTTTCCAGGAGAGTGAGAGAGGAAGAATAGAAGGGGATAGGGCATAGAGGGGTAGGGAAAACAAAGAAAAGAAGAGAGACAGACAGACAGAGAAAGACAGAGACACAGAGAAAGACATAGAGACACAAAGACACAGAGACAGAAAAACACTGAGAGACAGAGAGACACGGAAAGAGAGGGAAACAAAGACACACAGAGAGACAAAGAGAGACAAAGACAGAAAAACACTGAGACAGATACAGAAAGACAGAAACAGAGACACAGAGAAATAGAGAGAGAAAAGAAGAGAAAAGGAAATCAGGGAAGAAGGAGTGATCAAGAAAAAGAAGGGAAGGGAAGAGATAGATGGTGGGAGAGAGAAGGAAGGATTATTATAAAGAAAGAAAGGAAGAATGAAGATAAGGGAAGGAAAAGGAGAAGGGAGTGAAAAAAGAAGGGAAGAAAGGAAACATTTGGGAAAGAGAAGGAAATGAAGGAAAAGATAGCAAGAGGGAAAGAAGGGGGGAAAGAGGAAGGGAGGAGGGAGCAGAGGAGGAGAGGAGAAGACAAAGGGAGTTGGGAAGGAACAGGAGACAGAGAGGGAGAGGGAAGGGGAAGGTGTCAGGACAAGGACAGAAAGAGGAAAGGGGAGAGGGAGAGAGGCTCAAAGTAATTTCAGCTGCTCCTTCTCTCTTGTTTGACTCGGTGGCATTATTTGCCCAGGGTAACCAACAGCACGTATTCCTAACCTGAGTGTGCTATCTGAAATGTCAGCAGAAATAAATCTGGCTAATCCTCAGGAATGACCCGCCACATTAATATCCCTGAAATTCCAAGCGGATTAAAATAAACTCGAGCATGACACCATTTGGAAGGCCCTAAATTTACTTGGAAGCAGCTCAGCATTGGTGAACATTCCTCTAATTGCTGCTTTGTATAAATAGAGTGTTCTTTAATATCTCCGGGAGCCCCTGGCTGACAGATTTAGATTGGGGCTGTCGAAGTCATTAGTGCCTGAGCCATGGTAAACCGAGGCTCGGTTAGTGCTGTAAATGGGATTCTCACAGGCCAATCAATCTCACCAAAGCCGCAAGGGTTGCCTGTTGATCCACTGGGCCCTGAGTGGATTCAGCTTCCCAGAAATGTGCTTGCATCTGTCAGAATTATATGCAGCTAGAAGCCGACACAAAGGTCATATTTGCTGCTAGTGTGGAAATAGAATCTCCCCAGCACACAAAATGCTACTTAGCAGCATCTCAATTGTGGGGTCATTGTTAGAGGAACAATTGAAGGATGGATGGATGGAGTTGAGCCTCTGTTACCCGGAGCCCCCCATCCTTGTGACCCTTCCCTAGCACAGAACAAGGCACAAAGCAGGGGCTGGATAAATATATATCTTTCCAGCTTTGCCTTTATTACTCCCTCTGTACAAGCCAGTCCTTCCACAGCCACTCTGATCTGCTCCTGGTCACCCCAGCTATCCTCTTCCATGAAATCTTCTCTGATTGCCTCAGCTCATAGCGACCTTTACCTCCTCAGAACTCCACATGTCGTCACTATATGGCTCTTTTAATTTGCCTCTTATTAATAATTAGTGTGATTGTACTTTCTCAGAGACTATTCTGGGTCTGATTCATCTCTGCATCCCCATAGTGTCCTGCACATAAAACATGTTCAATACATATTTGTGATTGATTGGAATTAACCAAAGTTTGCTTCTGTCCTCTAATATGAGGGATTTGTAAGAACACAGACAACTCCCAGGGTCTGCCCTGGGCTTGATGCCCATTATAGCTTCTCCATCTCCATCCATAGGGCCAGATGGTGATATCCTGGGATTCTGTAGGATCCCTGTTCAGAAAACAAAGCAATCAACATTCGGCCATGGACACTCGGCGTAGTTGGACAAGGCAGACAAGTGGCTTCAAGCATTTTCCAAAAAACAAATAAACATCATCCCCAGTCACCCTATCGCTTCCTGCTTTTCCAGGTCATCGCCCCTCATCTTTCTCTCATTTTCAGTCTCTTCTCTTCCTTGATGAAAATAAACATAGCCAGGTTCTTCGCAAGTTCATCATCCATGTTCTACCACCTTTGCAGTCTTTCCTTCTCCCTTTATATTTTCCTAATGATCTCCTCAGCTTTTATGGATTCAATTAACACCACTTTGCAGATGATTTTCATATCTCTATTCCTAAATTCCAGTCCTATGACAACCTACTGAGTATCACCTCAAATACCAAATTCAAGATGTCCAAAGCAGAACTCATTGTCTTTCCTTCTAGACAAACTTCTAATTGATATTGAAAACTTTTTGGTTGCAGATTGTTAATCTAAGATTCACCTACAACTTTTCACTTTCATTACTCCTCTGCCCCAGCCATGTCCAGTCAGTTGTTGAGTCTTGTGGGTTCCCCCTCCTCAACACATTTCATCTTTCACTTCCCTCTCTTTTCACAACCCTACCAGTACAGGCCTTTATTCTTCCTTACCTGGACTATTTCAATAGCCTCCTAATTGCTCTCCCTGTCTCAAGTATCTAATGCCTTCAATTCATCCTTCACGTTCCTACTAAATTGTCATTCCCAAAAGCACAGAATTGACAATGTCACTTCTTAGCTTCATAACTTCCTTGCCTTTGGGACAAAATCTGAACTCCTCTCTTTGGTAGAGCCCTTCCCAGTGGGGTTCCAGTATATTTTTCCAAACTGATTAAACATTTCTCCTCTTCTTGTACTCTGTGCTGTAATCAAACAACTACTTGTTCACCATACATACCCTTCATTCTCTTAACTCTTTGTTTTTGCACAGATTATTCCCATATTTCACTTTTGCCTCTTGAAAACCTGAACTCAATTCAAATGATACCTCTTTTTTTTTTAAATAATAATTTTTTATTTATAATTTATGGAATAAAAAAACAATTCCATAACATAATATAATAAAAAAAAATCATTGCAGGAGAAACTGCAAATCTATTATGTACAACTTGCTATCCATTTAAGTATATAATAGTTGTCATATAAATCTCTTTTTTTCCTCTTTTCCCTGAGATGACTACCTTTAGCCACAAATAGGTATATGTATATATGTGTGCATATATATGTATATATATGCACACACATATGTCTATATACATAGATGTGAAATTTTATACATACTTCTATTTAGCAAATTTTTCTCTAGATGCAGATAAAAATCTTTGTTTATATGCCTTTATAGTTAATTTATGTATTTATAATAGTCAAAATTACTTCTTTGCTCAGTCATTCTTAAAACAATACTGCTATTACTGTAGATAACCTTATCTTGGGTCTGCTCATTTCATTTTTTATTATTTCCTGCAGATTTTTCCATGTTTTTCTAAGATCATTGAGCTCATCATTTCTTATAGCGCAGTAGTATTCCATCACAGTCATTCACCAGAACTTGTTCAACCATTCCCCAATTGCAATTTCCAGTTCTTTGCCCCCAAATGACACCATCATTAAAAAGTCTTTCCCAATTCCCCTTATTATTCATGGTCTCTCCCCAAATCACTCTACGTTGGTTTTTAACATATCCTATACTTACTTATCTGTGAACATTTTGCATTTCTCCCTGAAAAATGGGGAACTTCAGGATCACAGATTTAGAACTAGTAAGCCTTAGCAGTTACCTAAGTAGGACAAACAACTTGCCCAAAGTCACACAAATGGTAAGAGATGAAGCCATAATTCAGACTTTATGGTCTTTTGCTTTTGTTGTTTTCAACTCTCCTTCCCCACCACCTTCCACTTTTTTTGACTTTCAAAGAGAATCTCTTCATCCTAGCAATCAAGAAGTACTAATTAAATGACTACTTTGTGGCACTGAAGTGGTTTTTCAGGGATTACCATGTAGATTTTTATGGTTTTGAATGATGCCCTGCCTCAAAGCCTTTGCCATTTTTGCTCTTAAGTTTGGATATTTTCACTTTCAAAAAGACCCTGAGCCTTTTTTTTTTTTTTTTTTTTGGACAGGCCAATAAAAGAAATACTGAGGAATCACAAGCACCTTCCTGTTACCTCATAACCTCACATTCTATAGTGGTCATTTCTCATCCTTTGGTTACATCTAATCCTATTTATTTATTCATTTGTTTGTTTTTAATTGTTTAATTTTTCATTTGTGAAATAAAACAAACATCTCCATAACATAGTACAATTTAAAAAAAAAGATGATTGCATATGAAACTGCAAACCTGTTATGTACAACTTGCTATATATACTCTTTAAATACATAATAAAGTTATCATGTAAATTTCTTTCTTTTCCTTTTCCCCCCTTCCCTTTCCTACCCTAAATATGGCTATTATTATTTATAAATAGGAATATATATCATTCTATAAATGCTTTTATTTATCTGTTCTTTCTCTGTGTACAGATAACATTTTTATATGTCCTTTTTAAAAATTTGCATATTTATAATGCTCAAAATGACAGTCCCTCAAAGTCATTCTTTTTTTTTCTTGTTTTTTTTTATTATAGCTTTTTATTTACATGATATATGCATGGATAATTTTTCAGCATTGACAATTGCCAAACCTTTTGTTTCAACTTTTTCCTTCCTTTCTCCCACCCCCTCCCCCAGATGACAGGTTGACCAATACATGTTAAATATGTTAAAGTATATGTTAAATACAATATATGTATACATGTCCATACAGTTATTTTGCTGTACAAAAAGAATCGGACTTTGAAATAGTGTACAATTAACCTGTGAAGGAAATCAAAAATGCAGGCGGACAAAAATAGAGGGATTGGGAATTCTACATAGTGCTTCATACTCATTTCCCAGAGTTCAATCGCTGGGTGTAGCTGATTCTCTTCATTACTGAACAAATGGAACTTATTTGGTTCATCTCATTGTTGAAGAGAACCATGTCCATCAGAATTGATCATCATATAGTATTGTTGTTGAAGTATATAATTGATCTCCTGGTCCTGCTCATTTCACTCAGCATCAGTTCATGTAAGTCTCTCCAAGCCTCTCTGTATTCATCCTGTTGGTCATTTCTTACTGAACAATAATATTCCATAATATTCATATACCACAATTTATTTAGCCATTCTCCAACTGATGGGTATCCACTCAGTTTCCAGTTTCTGGCCACTACAAAGAGAGCTACCACCAATATTCTTGCACGTACAGGTCCCAGTAGTAACACTGTTGGATCAAAGGGTATGCACAGTTTGATAGCTTTTTGACCATAGTTCCAAATTGCTCTCCAGAATGGCTGGATATATTCACAATTCCACCAACAATGTATCAGGGTCCCAGTTTTCCCACATCTCCTTCAACATTCCGCATTATCTTTCCCTGTCATTCTAGCCAATCTAACAGGTGTGTAGTGATATCTCAGAGTTGTCTTAATTTGCATTTCTCTGATTAATAATGACTTGGAACATCTTTTAATATGGCTAGAAATAGTTTCAATTTCTTCATCTGAGAATTGTCTGTTCCTATCCTTTGACCATTTATCAATTGGAGATTGGTTTGATTTCTTATAAATTAGAGTCAATTCCCTATATATTCAAAGTCATTGTTGAAACAATCTTGTGGTTATTGTATACAATGTTCACTTTGTTCTGTTTACTTCAGTCTTCACTCTTTCATCTAAGTCTTTCCACAATTTCCTATGATCATTGAGCTCATAATTTCTTATAGCACGGTAGTATTCCATCACAAACACGTAGCACAACATATATGCCAATTGATGAAGATCCTTACAAATTTCAGCTTATTTGTATATATGTTCCTAATGTGGATTCAGATCCAGTCTCACAAAGTAGCTATGTGACCCTGAGCAAAGCACTTAACCTCTGTCTACCTCAGTTTTTTCATCTGGAATATAGGGATCCTAACAGTACCTACCTCAGGTTTTGTTGGCATGTATGTATGTGAGGGAGAGAATCAAATGAGATAATATTTTTAAAGCACTTAGCCCAGTACTTAACAGATGCTTATTTCCTCCCTCCCTCCCTAATCAAGTGGCTACAATTCTATTATTTAGTTTTAGGTGGGAATGTTGGGAATTTTGTGATAAACCATCTGGGAGGAGTTGAGTCAGATGGTTTTATTATTGTTTTAAGAGCCTCTGGACAATTCCTTCTGGAAATAATGTCCAATTTGGACGGGAATGGAGCATCTTGCAGAATGTTTCAGGAAATAAGCGGGAACAAATGGTTGGATTTTAATGATTAGCTGCTCAAACTCCATGGTAGGTCAGGGTTAGTTTTTATAGGCTCTAAATTTCCATGCCCTCCTCCCCTTCTCTTAATCTCTGATAACTCCATTTTGGCAGGGCAAGTAGCCTCTTTGAAATTGGGTATTGATGGGCATAGCCTCAGGCCAAGGCATAGTCTCAGCCATTCCACCAGCCTTCATTTCAGATGTTAAAAGAATCTTCAATCAATCAAAATGTAAGATATAACATCAGAGATTTAAAGCTGGAAAAGAGTTTTTTTTTTTTTTTTTTTTTTTTTTTAAAGAAGATAATCTAGTCAAATTCCCTCAGTTTATAGAAGGAACTGAGAACTAGAGATGTAAGATAATTTGCCCAACTTCATACAAATAGTAGGTGGAAGAATTGAATTCAGGTCCTCTGACTCAAAACCCTAGCTAGCTTGGAAAGAGGTTTTGCTAGGGTTTTGTTGGCTTTCCGATATTTTGACTCTAAGAGTGCTGACCCGAAGGAGCATATAGCTCAATTGGAGAAACAAGACAAACACCCCCACACACCCCCACACAGAATGATGTTGTATGTTATGGACTCTAAGTGACAGGATGACATAGAGCAGAGGAAAATCAATGGGGGTAGAAGTTACCAGAGAAGGCTCAGTGCAGGTGAAAGTGAGTTTCACTTTGACACATGTTGGTTTTGCAAGTGATGAGTTTGAGGTAGCAATTCCTAGTTCCAAATAATGTGTTTGGATGCAGCACCAAATGTTGAGATTGATATAGAACTGAATGTTGAGGTCTGAACCTCAACATGTGAAGAATTATGTGAAGAATTTGCAATGGTCATTCTCTTTGGCAAAAGGTTTGTTTAGGAGAAGAGGTTACCAACAAAATGAAAAGATACAATAGATACCAGTTGTAGTAAATATGAAATAGAGTTGGAAGAGCAATAGGGTTACCAAGGAAAGGGTTTTTAATAACTACAATGGAAAAGACAGGTTCCCTAATGGACTCAGAATTAGCCAGGAGAATAGAAATACTCCATACAATAGAGTGTACCATTGATTGGCAAGCTAAATCCATAGAGAGATTTAGCACCCTAAAAGAGTTAATTATAAAAAGGAGAATAATACCATGAAGAAGAAGGAAAGACACCATGAGGCATGGGGAAAAGGGGGAAGAGAAAAACACCACGAGGCTGAAGACCATGGCAGGCTTAATGCAAAGATTGCATGTGCCATGGACAGATTTATAGGGGAAATTTAACCTCAAAGGTTTGACATAATTTAAATTTCTGACTAGACACAAAAAGGTGGAGCTATCCAAGATCTTCACAGAGGATAAGACTTATAAGGTTAAACTGATCCCCATCAATGCCCTTCCCTGCTTGCCTTAGGGAATAATTTTATCAATACTGGCTCTCTGTGCCAGTTCACCTAATAACCCAGTACCTCATCACAAGGAGTAAGAGAGAAAGGAAAGCCTTACAGAAATGGGAAGGGAAAAGGCAATGGGGTGGAGGGCAAAAAATTCTGTAAGATTTGAACCTCTGGAAGAGTAGGCTAAGCCGAATTTAATTTTTTACTTGTCAAAAGAAAATGATTTTTCAAAAAAGGAGAAACTGGAAATTGTAAAAGGAAGAAAAGTGAATTGAAGAAAGCCCACATTTTAAGAAAAGTCTCTAGAGTTGAGACTGAGAATCAGAGGATTTATATTTGGACCAAATCTTTGAAATCATCTAATTCTATCCCCTTTATTGTTAGTAGTGGTAGTCATTTTTAGCCATATCTGACCTTTCATGACCCCATTTTGGAGTTTTCTTGGCAAAGATACTGAAGTGATTTGCATTTCTTTCTTCAATCTTATTTTGTGGGTGAGCAAACTGAAATGGGTCACACAACTAGTAAGTGTCTGAAGTCAAATTTGAAAGCGGGTTTTTCTGATTCTAGACCCAGTGCTCTAACCACAAGGTCACTCTGCTGCCCCCTTTTTTACAGATGAGAAAACTGAGGCATCATTTTTTCAGTGTCTTACAAGGGACCTCTGGGCTTTGAACCTGGGAAGTGTGTAGGAGGTCTTTCCACTCACAAAATATCTACCACTTCTTGGGGAGTCCAAAAAATGCCATCCTTAGCTCCTCTGTTAACCATGTCATCTCAGACAAGAATTTGAACTTCTCTCAGCCTCAGTTTCCTCATGTGTTAAAGCTATGGTGATTTCTGAAGTCTCTTCCAGTTCAAAATCTTATGATCAGATGAAGGGTTTATGTTAAGATCACTCAGAAAGTCATTTACTCCTTTCCTCTCAGTTCCAGTTTTGTGACCCAGAAATTCTCACTCTGTCCTTCTCTAGTGTCAACCAATTGAGCTCTGTCTTGGGTGATTCTGTCAGGACTCCTTTATTTTCCAGAGAGAATCAGTGTTTTGAAGATGGGTATCCTCAATGTCATCCAAAAAATTAATCCAATTTCTTGCTTTTTTTTCCTTATTCTATCTCATGAGAAAGACCTGCTCACCTAATGCTCCTTCACACACTCCTACCACTCCCCCCCCCATACTATTTCATTGTTTCTTTTTTATACTTTGTATCCTTTTATTCTAATTTTCTTATCTATTTCCCCTTGCAGAAGAAAGGTGATTTTCCTATCCTTTCTTTAAGTCAAAGAGTCCTGGACGTGATATATAAAAACTCTGAGCCTGAGTCTTTTGCTCTTTCCCTCCCAGCCATGTGACCCTGGGCAAACACTCTTTGGACCATTTCCTCAAGTGTAAAATGAAAGGATCTAAACAGATGGTCCCTAAGGCCCTTCCAGTTCCAACATTCTGTGATTTTGCTCTCTATATGACAAACAGGGGGCAACATGGTGGCTCAGCCATTCAATTACTCGAGAAGAGCTGATGGGAGAAGTAGTGCATGGGAGCTGTCTCCATTAGCCCAGGGAGCTGTCTAATTTCAGCGCCGGGAATGTGACAAAAGTGATTATTCTAACCTCTGGCTCTTGAGAGAGCTGACCCTCCCAGCGAGAACATCATTTGAATTGCATGAAAACTGGCTCTTAAAAGAGCAGAAAACATAGCTTGTTTGTGTATGCCTCCGGTCTGAGTTCAACCCCCTTTCTTTGGCAAATGGGAGGGGGAGAAATGTGTCAGTGTCTCCTTCCACAAGGGGCCTTTCATGTTAACACGACTTTCTCTCTCTCTCTCTCTCTCCTCTCCCCTACTTACCTTCCCCTTTCCTTCTCCCTCTTTCTTTCCCTTCTTTTTCTGTCCCCTTTTTCTCTTTCCTTCCCTTTTCCTGCTCCTTCCCTTTCCCTTTCTCCTTTTTTCCCTCTTTCTCTCTCCTTCACTTTCTCTTTCCCCTCTCCTTTTTCCCTCCCTGACTTTCTTCCTCTCTCCCCCTCCCTCCTTTTTTTCCTCTTTCCTCCTTTTTTTTTTCCTTCTCTCTTCCTTTCTGCCTTTCCTCTCCTCTCTTCCACTTCTTTTCTTCTTCCCCCCTTATCTCCCTACTCTTTCCCTCATTGCCTTTCTTCCTCCCTCCTTGTCTCTGTCTGTGTATGTGTGTGTGTGTCTCTCTCTCTCCTTTTACCTACTACTAAGTAGGCTGTAGGGAAAGCAGCCAGTGACAGATTGAAAAGGCCTCTGGTCACACAGTCCCTTACCCTTTGAGTTTTTCAGCTGGAGTTTGCCTTTAATAAAATCAGATCTGCTTTTGGAGGTTGGATCTTAAGTAACACTTAGCTCATGAGCAAAACCAGACAGTGTGGAACACTATTGGTTCCATGTGGGGGATATGTTTTTTAAATCACTTGGAAAGGCTCAGTCGGAGAAACCTGTGAAGAAACCAGTTCCTTTCCCAGTGGAAAGTTTAGAACCCATGGAGAGGGTAAGGGAGGGTGTGCCAGCCCCCAAACAGACAAAGACAGCTCACTGAAGCTTGGGAATTCCAGGCAGAACAAAGAGATGGAAACTCATTATAGGGATGGAGACTTTGAAGAATCTAATATAAGTAAATGGGGGGAGGGTGGAGAGGAGGTGGGGAGAGAGGGAGGAGAGAATAGATAAATAAATTAATCTCACTTTTTCTCTGAATGGCACAAAGAAAAAAGTCTTCTTTAGAATCCTTTCCCTCCACCCCCACCCCAAATATCCCAACATCTTGTAAAAGAAAAGATTGTTAAAACCAGGAAATGCTTTATTGGATTATGCCACAGCCTCCTACAGACTTAATAAGGAAGTAAAACAGTTTTCTATGTGTCTGTGAGGCAGATTGGGGTTGAGAAAAAGAGCTCTGGGCTTTCAGTCAGGAGATATGGGTTGGGATCCAGACAAAATCAGATAATCTGAAACCCTTACTCTGACCCTGATTAAGATAGTTCATCTCCTCAGAGGCATATAGTTTTCCCATCTGCAAAATGGGTGTAATTCCTGTAGTCCAGGGGTGTACTAGTCAATGTTTTAAAAACCAACTGGGGGAGGTGAGGAATGTAGTTTCTACACACATTTCAATTTAATCTGTATTATTGACATTTCCCTCATTATTTTCTACGGTCTAGATAATCAACAAAATAATAAATCAAGCCCTGTTTTAGGATTGCACATTTCTCTGGCATAAATGCTGGTACTGAAAATTTAACAATAGGGCAAACTGGCCTCCAGCACATCTCCGCAGTAGTCCCTCTCACTCACAGGGTGGTTGTAAGGATCAAATGAATCAATGTATGTGAAGCCCCATAGAAGCTTCAAAGAGCCATGTAAATGTCAGCTACTTTTAATATTCACGTGACCTTGGGAAAACCCACTTAACCTCTCCAGTTCCATTTTCCTCATTTGAAAAATGTGTCTGTTAATAGTGGGACTGCTTTCCTCATTGTCTCCAAAGAATTAAAGTTGTGGGCCACACACAGAGGAGTGTGTGATGGGAATCCGTAGCCGGCAATATACAACTCAAGAAGAGCTAGCTACGCAGAGGACGTGGAATAAAGGACATCATCAGTGAGAAGTATGAGCAGGAAAGGGGGAGAGGAGGGATCACCGAGAAACAGTCTGGATGCTCTGTTGGTATCTATGCAATGTCAAGAGTTCTACAAGAAGGTCCCGAGCACATTGGGCAGGACTCCCTAGGGAAAATTTATGGGAAGACGTATATAAAATAAGTCACACTGGATGTGAAACCATGGCTGGATCACTATATAGAGGGCATAACAATCACAGAGCACAAGGCACCCAGAGATCAAAGTAAGTGCCCCCCTCACAAAGTTATTTCCAGTAAAGTGCTTTGGAAGAGAAAGGTAGATTTGGAGTTAGAAAGACTTGAATTCAAATCTCAAACCTATATAGTTGTGAGACACTGGATAAGTCACAATCTCTGTGCCTCAGTTTCCTTATCTGTAAAATGAACATAATAAGAAAGACCCGAATTCAAATGTGACCTCAGACACTGGGCAAGTTGCTTAACCTGTTTGTCTCAGTTTCCCCATCTATAAAATGGTGATAACAATAGCTCTTACTTCCCAGGGTTGTTGTGAAGATCAAATGAGATAATAATTATAAAGTACTTAATATAATGCCAAGTACTTAGTAAGCTTTATGTAATTTTATTTTATTTTTATTTAATTTATATAAAGCTGTCTCACATAGGTGACTATATCATAGTTGTCAACTTCAGATTAGAAGCCTACCAAAGTCTTCATTTAGTGTCCCAGTGCCAGAATCAGTATGCTGTCTTAATAAGTTACTTAATAAGAGAGTCAAGAAAAAATTCCTGTACTTAAAATACCTCCCTCCCCCATGTCTTCCTCCAAGCAGGTCAAATTCCACATCCTTCTTAAAGTCCTTCTGGACTACTCCAGCTGTATTTCCTTTGTCTTTGCCTGATGACTGGTTTGCTTTGCAATTCTGTGTATTTTATTTTATTACTTTAAAAACATTATTCTGACGAGTCATGAAAGGAGTAAAAAAAAAAAAAATGTCTAAACAAAACAGAACAATATAATTACTTGGACCAAGCTTGACTCCAGAGAAATAAAAAGAAAACATACCTTTCTTCTTTTTAGGAAAGAAGATGAGGGATCCAGAGGAGGGGTAGAACTACAAATTGGGATACTGTTTATGCTGTTAAAATTTATTATTGTATTGTTTAATTTGACTGACCTGCTTTTTTTCTTCCTTCTTTTTTAAAATGTCATGTCAGAAAATAAGTACTAAACTTAGGACTTATGACTATGACTCTAAATTCAGTCATAGAATTCTGAGTTCCAATCTTTTCTCAGACACTTACTAGACATGCAAATTGAACAAGTCACTTAATATCTCTGAGTTTCACTTATACCATCTGTAAAATGGGAATATTAATAGTACCTTCATCACAGGTATAGACATATAGTTTAACATTTTAGCAGAGACATGCTATAAAATGAAAGATATGTATTTGATGGCCTCAGAGGTCCTTTTCAACACTAATTCAATATTCCTACAGATGTTATTGTGAACACCAAATGAGATGATATATGAAATGGAAGGAAAGCTGTATTTGGAATCAGGAAGAATCCATATTCTGCTGGATATTTAGTGCCAGGTATTTACTAGCTAAGTGTTCATGGACAACTTATTTAAGTTCTCTATGTCTCAGCTTCCTCATCTGTGTTGCATTTGAGATTTTAACAAAAGAGTAACTGAGGCAGATCTCCATACAAGATAACATTTTAGCATGAGCATGCTATAAAAACAAAGAGTTATATTTGATGGCTTCAGAGTTCCTTTTCAACATTAATTCAATATTCTTATAGGGTTATTGTGAACACCAAATGAGATAATAAATGAAAATCTCATTGTAAACCTTAAAATATATGTAAATGTGAGTTATTTTAATTATTTTTCTTTGTTATAAGGAATGGCTCCTTGGGTAAAGTAAGATGGAGAAATATATTTTGAAATGAAGGTTATTTGAAAACAAAGATATGAATAATACTATCTAACATTCATATAGTTCTTTAAGGTTTGCAAAGGGATTTACAAATATTTTCTCATTTTATCCTTACAACAACTATGGAAGATAAGTTGCATTATTATCCTCATTTAATAAAAGAGACATAAAGATGTGAAATGAGTTCTGGATCACACACAGATAGGGGGCATCTGAGGTTAAATTTGAACTCAAGTCTTCTTGACCATTAGTCCAGTATTTTATCCATGATGCCATCTAGAGTTTCTTGTTCAATATTTTTTTTTTTTTTTAAGGAATGAACTTGTACATGTCTTCAATACCTAGAACTGATGATCATGGTGAGCTCTTGGGAACATTTTTGATACCCAAAAAGTTTGTTTTTGGCACCTTCTTCCTGCCCACCTTACCGCCTCCCAGTGTTCTCTATTGTCTCCCTCATGTGAAAATGTCTTCTTGGTAAATGATCAAATGTTTGTTGGAAACAGAACATCCTGAACAGGTTTTAAGAAGGTGGCTGTGGAGGGAGCTTTTCCTTAAGAGCAACAATAATAGAAAATGAGACTCAAAGAAAATTATGAGAGGAATTTTTAAAAATATGTATGTGGGGAGGGTGGATGAAATTTGAAACAAAGGAATCAAGAGGTTTCCTCTCCCCCTTTCCCTGTTCCTTCCCCAAGGCTCAAGCTCTTTTCAGAAACTACCCAGAAACTCCCATAAAGTTGTTCAAGTAGTTGGGCCAACCACTGTTAATTTCCACTGTGCTCACTTGTACAACTTTGTGCATGTAGGATAAGCAAGAGAAATTCTGCCCACACTTCAGTGGGAGCTGAACTTAACATTCTTTATTCAGTTCCAGCTTCATTACCCCACTTAGCCTGCCCAAGGATTAACTGAATAGTTTACATCCAAATTAAAAGAAAAAAAATCAAAGCATTACTGAAATCCAGGGTCTCTCACTGAGTCATATATGGCATAAAAAAAAAAAAAAATCATAAAACAAGAGCAAACCTTTGTTCTTTCTGCTCTTTTTGGGCTTGGCTACAAAATGATTCACTAGAATGGATGACATCTCTCAGTATAATTCAGAGAACTCAAAATTCGAAGTAAAGTTAGACTGAAAAAACAGTAACATCCTACATAGGTCTTTTCTTTCTTTCTTCCTTGCTATAAAACCATAGAAATATATCCAAATAGATTAAATTATAATTACTCTGCATTGACATCCTACACTGTTTCCACATTAAAAGCATTCATTAGCCGGCAAAAGTTCACTAATAATCCTTTTGATACTAACTCCCTTCTCTACTCTCTCTTGCTTTACTTATCAAAAGATACCCACAAGTTTCTAGGTATTCATCAAAGACCTCCCCACTCTTTCCTGAAACCATTTACTTACTTTGCTCGAGTTTTTGCAAAATGGAAAAGCTGTCTTTAGAAAGATATAAATAGGGCCAATTTATATATCTTTATTTCCATGGTTCCCACTGAGGATTGAAGGACAAATAAAGAGAGCCTGAGACTTTTTTTAATGTTACTTCAGCTCTTAGCTATCTCCTTTCTGAGTGCAAATGGATTTCAATTATGCTGAGCCCTATGAACAGGAAACATGGAATTTAAGCCTCAAATTTCTCCATTCAGAAGTGATTCAGGTTTGTTTATATAGTCAACTAATCTTTGTGCTAGAGATGTTAATATGCTGTGAACTATCATTTGATTTCACATAGAAAAGTTCCCCATTCAATTTTCCTTTCCAGGTGTGTTCCATCATAAAGACTCTGATATTCAGATGATTTCTTATTGAACTTCAAAGTCAATCATTAAGTTGGTTTAATTGCTTGTTACACACTGCCTCAGTCTTCTTATGGCTCAAATAGTCATATACATTCCTAGAGAAACAGAACCTGGGCCTCTATCTGTTTAGTCCATTTATCTGATCATGCAGTCATAGAATGGTCATACTATAAAGAATCTTGCAAGTTATCTCATTCAATCTCCTTGTTTTAAAGAAGATGAAATGGGTCTGTATAAAGTAAGTTACTTGTCCAAGACCACACAGCTAGATGGACTCAGTGCTAGGATTGGAATTCAATTTTCATAACTTCCAGGCCTGTGTTTGTTCTCATAGATTAATGTCTTCTGACTATACACTCATCTATTCTTCCATTCATGCAGTCAATCTAGTGTAATAACCTTGAGTAACAAAAAGAATACTTACCCCCAGAATTTGGGCTCAGGATCCAATCTCATCAGATACTTGCTCTGTGATCAAGATTTCTCTGTCCTTGAAAATGAGAAATCTGGTCTAGATCACCTCAACAATCCTTTTCAGATAAAAAGTTTTATAAGCAATTATCTAGATACCTAGCCATCTAATCCAAATCTATCTACCACCAGTCAGCTGGGTTGATCATTTCTTACCTAGCCTTAATCAGTGAGTAGGAGTTGCCTCCATCAAACTAAGACCTGGGAAAGATTTTATTTTAAAAAGGACATCTCTAGTCATCCTGATCTATATCTGGCTGTTGGACCCAGATGGCTCCACAGGAAAAAGTTAGACCGGTAACTTTGAACAGTCCTTCCTCACTTAAATCTAATTAATTTGCAAGTCATGGCATTACCTTCCTAATGTCATGGTCTTCTTCAGAAATGAAGGATAAACAACAATGGATGGATTGGTGGGGAGAGCCCTGGGATTGAAATCAGGAAGACATCTTCATGAGATCAAATCTGGCCTCAGACATATTACTAATTGTGTTTTTATGTGTTCATCAAAATTATGTGACCCTGGGCAAGTCACTTAACCCTGTTTACCTCAGTTTCCACAACTGTAAAAAAAGAAAATGGCAAACCATTCCAATATCTTTGCCAAGAAAACTCCCAAAGGAGCCACAAAGAGTCAGACCTGGTTAAAATAACTCAATAACAAATCTAACCTTTAACTACTTAGTGATTCATCCATAAAAATAATAGCATTTATCAAGTCCTATAAGGTTTGTAAAATACTTTACAAATATGATTTTATTTTATCCCCACTGGAAGGTACATATTACTGTTACCCTCATATCACAGATGAAGAAACTGAAGCAAACAAAAGTCAATTAATTTGTCCAGTGTCACACAACTAGGTAAGTATTTGGGGTCACATTTGAACTGGCCTAAATCACTAAAATCACTCTTGTGTGATATTCAGATGGTTTCTTATTGAACTCCAAAGTCAGTCATTAACTTAGTTTAGTTGTTTGCTGCATACTGCCTGTCTCCTTATGGCTCAAATAGTCATATATATTCCCATAGAAACGGAACCTGGGCCTGGATCACCCTAAATCACACTAATACACCACTTAGCTTCCCTATCTATCTATCTATATCTATCTTTATGTGTTTATTTTTGTGTAATAACAATTCCAAAGCCCATTAGGCTGGAAGTCTCTCCTCAATAGTATAGATAGATGCCCTGACTTGCATCAGAGTGGGGTGGAGTTACCAAGCGTGGGAGAGAGCTTCAATTTTGTGAGTCTTCATCTTCACCATTGAGGAGTCCCATACCAATAGGTTTTAGAATTGGGGTTACAAATGTATCTGTCTATGTATCTATCTGTATATTTACGTATGTTTAATAAACATATATATGAACCCAGTATCTATCCATCCATATGTCTATCTATATCTATCCATCTATCATTTATCTGATGTGTTGTATTAATAATGTTATTTAATACTAGGAAAAGAAAATTAGAAAATGATTTAAAATTCTTGCTTCTTACATTTTACTTTCAATGGCAAAACATTCATTTTGTAATCTACAGTCTTCTTTTGGATTTGAAATGATTTGTTGGACTATATAATAGTATTCTCCAGCACTTCGTGGGATTGAAATGAAAAGACAATTAGGCTGGCCCGACTGTGAAAAGATGTCACCTCACCTTCTTGTAATGAGTTCTGGAAGAGCAGGAAGGCTCCAGTGAGGTATAGGTCACCCTGATTTGAATGTAGAGTATCTGGATCTGAATCCTTAATCCCATCTCCTCTTCCCAAGGACATATCAAGGTCCAGCTCTCGGAGCTTCTCTCTATCCTCAGTGTGTCTGCTCTATCTGTACAACAGGATCCCTTTGGGAGTGAAGTCTTGGCTGTGTCCCTGTTACAGGGAGAACTTAATGCTCTGTTGAAAGGATAAATCATCGATGACAGTAGTTTATGGGAAGGATTCTCAGGATTCTTTGCTGCAATCCCAGAGAATCTGGAGAAAATTGTAGACTCCAAAACAGAAATGGTTAGAAGATGTAGCATCCTACCAACTTACATTACATGGGACAGTAGACTATGATCTAGATTCTTGAATTATACCCTCACTGACCTCAAATGGAACAAGAGTATTGACTCATTGGCATCAGGTAGGACTGCATATCTGCATTATTTTTTAAAGTTTCCTTTAAAGTATTTTATGGTCAGAATTCTTACAAGTGGGGAAACACCAGGCTGCCTGTTAGGATTTATTTTTCAGATCAAATCTCAAATTTGATATTTCCTTTAGAGTCCATAAGTGTGACATCCCTGCAAAAGTATCCCAGGACCTTCTTGTTAATAGGTGACTTTGCCACGTGCTATGTTTGTTTAAATCATGTTTTTCTGTGATCCTAGGAGGCTCCCTATGATGATGATGATGACTAAACTTGGCTCCAAAAAAGTGAGCTGTTGGGCCATGTGAAAATCAAACATACTAAGGAAATTCAAACATATTTAGAAAAGGCCAATCTGTATTGTTTTTAACTGGCTTATAAAGGGCTCCATCTTTGGAGTTAAGAAACAATTACCTTTGCTTGTTTGAAGTATAAATAGGAACATAACTTAGAAATGTGCTTGTATTGTTCTTTTCTGCTTCTAGAGGTTAACTGGAATTCCCATGTCCCTTTGAGGATAAAGGTGAAAGGAAAGGTAAATGTGGGTGTGATGTGACCAGAGAGGGCCTAAAGTAAGTGGCCATGTGTCTGAATCTCAAGTTTCTTCAATGAGGCAGGCTCTTGTACAGAGATAAATATTTGTTGAATTGAAATGTTTATTTAATAAGTCAGAATTTTTAGAGTCACTTGAATGGTAGAGGAGAGGCATTTGGTTAAATTTGGAAAGAAAGATATTTCAGTCACATGGCAAAGATTGGGGAAGAGGAAGAAGGCTATCACAAAGAAGTAGAAGATCTTATTCTGCATGCAAGTTTTAAGTAAATAAATAGATTTTTTAAAAAAGAAGTAAAAAAAGGGGAAAAAACATAGGATCGTAGATATATTACTAATAGGGAACCTCAGAGGTTCCCTTAATTTTATAGTGAAGAAAACTAGTCAGAAAGATTACATTTTGCAAGCCATTGAAAAACAAAAAAAGAATTAGTCTGAAAAAACATACAGGGGGAAAGCTGCACTTGGGGAAGGAGAATGTAAAGAAAATGGGCAAAATGGGACATTTCAGGTGAAAAATAATATTTTCCTCTGCATAGTGCTACTGCATGATCACCACTTACTCTGTGGACATCCTCATTGTCCATTAGCCTTTTACAATCAATGGCAAAATTTTACCCTTTCTAACAACTAAACATGTGAAATAAACCAAGTCCTTGAAGAGAGCCCAAGTTAATGGTGACAAGATGGATTAATTTCTCAGGTTCTGCTCTCTCCCATAAGTTGAAATGCTCATGGTTAATTTTATGGGTAACACTGAGAAGAAAACATTTTAATGGTTCTTTCTTTACTTCAGGGTATAAATTTCCTTCTCTGTCTATGGTGATCTCTTTCTTCTTGGAAAGGAATATTGTGGGAGTAGAGTAAAAGAGGAGGAAATAAGAAATAGGGAAGCTAAGAAATTCTTGAAATCATAGATTGGTTTTTTTTTAATCTTTATATTTCCATTGTCTACCATGATGTCTAACATGTATCAGAATAGGGATAGAGACAAGAATTGCTCCTGTGATTTTGTTGGCATAGGGGATTGTTAGAAGAGGTTTCCTTTTATTAAAGCAGATTAACAACTTCTCAGCAACTTAGAGTCTTAAGACAGTTTCCCAAAGCACTAGGTTAAATAACTTGTTCAGGATCCCACAACTAATGTGTATTGGACTCAAGACTTGAATCCAAATCTTCTGTGTTTTCCAGTCCAATTGTTTATCTACTGCATCACATTTACTTGCAATAGCCCAAGAAGGGTTTTTATAAATACTTATTGAACAATTTGAGCTTATAGTCCCAGCTGTGCTCCTAGTAACTTTCTATGTGGTGTTCATTGAGAAATACAATTTCTTTGAGATTTAATTCTTTCCTCTGTGAGTGATTTGGATTATACTCTAAATCTTATCAAAATGTAAAACTTAGAGTTATGAAATGCTTTACATATATTATCTTATTTGATCTTCACAACAACCTTTTGAGTTAGGGGTTATAATTATGGTCAATTTAGAATGAGGGACCAGATGGACAAGAAAAGTGACTTATCTATGGTCACACTGCTAGTAAGTAGGGTCTGAGGAAGGATTTGAATTCAGATCTTTCTAATTTCAAGTCCTGTGCTTCATCCACTATGTGGAAGCTGCTCCTCTCTAACATTTATTTTGTTACTAAATCTGATATTGTTTTAAAAGTGAAACTATAGATATCACCTCATTATGCCCGTGTTTACAAGATTGGAAAATTATAATCTGGGGAAAATGAGGGAGAGAATTCCTCCATTGGCCCAGACTGCCATCCACAAAATCAGAGAATGCTAGAATTCACAGAAACTCTTCTTTGAGTGACTAAATAATCTTCAAGAGTTGCTGCGGTCAAAGGCCAACAAGGTATACAGCTTTTCTGAACTAAATTATTTAACTAAACATTTCTTGTCTTGGGATGAGAGGTGTCTGGTTCACCACTAGGCACATTCGTGAAGCCTTTCCAGCTCTGGGGGAGTCCACCCGTACGCTCCATGTGTAGTCTTTGAGAATGCAGGTTCCATCAGCTCAATGCTACAAAAATCATCAACATAGGAGAGGCCATAGAGAAGGACTCTCTGCAGCTATCCCATATACATGCGTGACCCGGGGCAAAGCTGCAGACTTCTCATCCTGGTTTCAGCTCTGTTAGGGAAAAAAGACTTGTATACATGAGGAGTCAGAAACGTATGGGTGGGCATGTGAGAGGGAATAGGGAAAAGGGAACAAGCATTTATTAAGCACTCACTATATGTTAAGCCCTGTTTTTAGTACTTTACAGATATCTTGTTGGATTCTCACAACAACCTTGAAAGGGAAATGTTATTAAGTATCTCCATTTTGCAGTTGGGGAACCTGAAATGGATAATGGTGAATCCTGGTTAAACTCAGGATCACACATCTGGGAAGATTCTGAGACTGAATTTGTACTCCAGGCCCAGCCCTCTCTCCACTGGGCCACCTAGCTGCTTCTATGTAGGGCAAGTAGTTATCTGAATGTGTGGGTGTGTCTGATACATGTGCATATGTGCACACATTTGTTATATGCACGTGTACATACACACACAGACAAGCACTCACTTTATATGTCTTTCCACACTGTTTTCTAACTCTTCTAGGTAAAGAACTGAAATTAGAATGTGAAGATCACAGCCCTGCCCCCGATCAGTGCCTTTAAGAAGGCACTGAAATAATCCACACTTACCAGCTTTCCTAGCAACAGCTTTGCAAAGTCCTTGGGTGTCCACTACTGGAGTCAATGACTCTCTAAGGGTTTGTTTCCCCAGGTTTATTCTCCTATTGAACCTTTTTGTCCTAAGGTCTGATATCTCCCCCTACTTCCAGCATTTGCTTCATGTTTGCTCTAAGCAACAGAATTTCTAGTTCTAACACTGTTCCTCAACTAGACTGTAACCATCTTGAAGGAAAGAACCATATTTGAGTTTTTTCTGTCTCCTCCACTATGACTCAGAGTTTCTAAAATGGGTTTGAGCATATCTAGATTGATAAAGCATTTAATAAATGCTTCCTATGTGGGGGACATTGTGTTAGACAATGGGAAAACAAATATCAGCAAGCAAGATGGTCCCTGCTCTGAAGTGGCTTACATTTTAAAGAGTTCTGGAAAAGGGGATGGAAATGTATGGTATTTGTGATGCTATGGTTTTTGATGACAGGAAATAAGGAAGAAGCCTATTTTGGAGAAAGACAAGGTGAAAGCTCATCTATCACAGTCTAGGATTCCAGGGTGTGGAGCGCAGGGTTTCTGAGGGAAGGAGGTAGAAATGATGACCAGGTACCATGTTTTAAGCAACTCTACTCCAAAACATAGCAAAGGTGATCAGAGAGCTATACCATGGTTACCCAAGTCTATTTCTCACTCTCAATTTCCATAGCTGTAGAACCTATCAACTTGAAAATCTGATACAGTGAAAGTAATTTGGTCTGTTGTTTTTTTTTTTTTTCATACAAATCCATCAAAACATGTGTCGGATTTGGTCACTGGAGAATCTGTGAAAAATGCAGGTGTGGGTATGTGCTGAAAAATAAGTGGCTGTGTGTAGATCTGTGGGGCAAATTGAGATCCGAGTATAAATGCAGGTATATATCACTCAGGTAAAGAAAATTGTATTTAGTGTTTAAATGTGCCACTTGGTAATGCTCCTTATTGTTACCATTATTATAATTCAATTAATGATTCAGAGAATTCTAATTTACTCCTGCTACCAAAAAAATCTATAACTTACTGTCATTCCCCTCCCCTCCCCAAGTTTTTTCCTAAATTGCTACTTTTTTTGATAATGTGTATATAATTATTGAGTACTCCCTGATTCCACCCTGACTTCTATTTATTAGTCTCAGCAACTTCTTTGCTCTGCTGTCAGGGAGTGATGGGATTTTAAAAAATGTTATGATTGATGCAATTAAAGCTTGAGACAAGGCATACATTTCAGCTCTTTTATTCTTTTTCTTTCTTTCTTTCCTCCCCCCCCTCCCCCAAGTTCCAGAAATTAAAACAACACAAAAGCATATTCGTTGTCTCCAGTTTGTTGAAAATGAATCACTGGGATGCACAGACTCATTTTGCTCAAAGAACTTAATAGAACACCCACAGCAAACTTGGAGTCACATTGTTCTCACCAATTACTGGAGAGGCCTCCGGTTTCTCCATTTTAATTGCTCTAAGCAGGGAAGCTTTAGTCACTGTGCAACGTACCCAAGCATGTATGGAGTTTAATGAATCATACTAAGTCTGCACTCTAAGCAATTAGGTAAATCTAGCTGTTAGTTAGTGAGGCATAAAATAAATTTAATCTTTCTTCTAAAAAATCAATTATAGTGCTGTAATGTATAATTCAATTTGGGTCATGCTACATAAATTTTCTGTTTTTAGGATGTTTTTAAACTGGTTGTTATTAGATTTTGCAAGCTGTGTGTATGAGTGTGTGTGTGTGTGTGTGTGTGTGTGTGTGTGTGATTGTGAGTTCAGTGGAGGGTGGGAGGAAGGCAGACTATAAAAGAGAGCACAGATTATTTGGGAAGTAAATATCTAGGTGCTGGGTCTGTCGATTCAATTTGTGAGAGACTATATATGCTAGGTGGGGAGTGTGGATGAATGGAAAAAATAAACAATGCAAAGACCCAGCTCCTGTCCTTAAGGATATTACCATCTACTTGAGAAGACAAGTTGACCCTACACAGAATCCCTGGAGAAAAATACAAGATGTAGGTTATAGTGTATGAATGTGAGATGAACTGAGAGAAGGAAGAAAGGACTTAAAGCTTCCTAGAGGGGGTGGTCCTGGAGCCTTACCTCAAAGTATGGGCTCAGTTTTAGATTAATTAAAGATTTAATTAATACAGAGGACTTCAAAAGATACACTGGTATGAGCAAAGCAAAATAGATTGGAATGAGCATAATGAAACAAAATGGAGGCTAGCCAAGATTATTTCCTTTATAAATAATATAGTATATAATATAATGTATAACAATATAATACTATAATACATAGTATAATATGTATATTACACTATAAGAGCTTTAAACTCAGCTTAGATCTATGTTCAAGGTTAGCTAACTCTTAGATGTTGCTTAAATAAAAACTGAATTGAATAGTGAAGACTGGGTTACATATCTAGCTCACATGGGCCCATGCTCTGGAGAGCAATGAAACCCAACCCTGCCTTGGTCAATGATTTCATCAGTTCTTATGGTCTCAATATCATCTCTATGCAGATGACCACCAAATCTACATATCTACCTCTACCTCTCTCCTGAGTGCCAGTCACACAGCACCAGCTACTTTCTGACTATCTCCACCTAGAAATCCCATCAACATCTGAAACTTAACAGGTCCAAAAGAAAACCCATCATTTTTAACTGCCAATTTCACCATCCCCCCAGCTCCCTAATATCTGTCAAGGTCATTAATGTGCTTCTAGTCACCCAGTTTCACAACCTAGAAGTCATCCTTTCCCCTTTGTTTTTCCTCCCACCATCACCATCCTATCTCTGATCACTTGTTCTATTTTTATATCTCTCACGTCTGTTTCCTCTCTTATTACACAAGCCAGGCTACCTCTCATCTGATTAGTGCAATAACTTCCTCTTTGGTCTTCCAGACTCCATCCTTCCCTGTCTCTGATTTATCCCATACACAGCTGCCGAATTGATATTCCTAAAGCATTGGTCTGATTATATCACCCTTGCCTCAAGAAGCTTCAGTTGGTTCCCTATTGTTTCTCATATAAACAAGACCTTTCAATTTGACTTTTAAAGTCCTTCATCATCTCACTACGATCTCTTTTCAGACTGATTTCATATCATTTCCATTCACAAATCCTATATTTCAGCTAAAGTGGCCTACTTGATAGAATATTAGAGCAATCTCCCATCTCCATGGCTTTCCATAGGTCATGCTCCACTCCTGGAGCACTGTCCTTTCTCATAACTACCCTTTGAATTCCTATTCACTTCAAGACTCAAATTAAGTTCCATCTCCTGAAAGTTGTCTTTCCTACTAAGCCTACTTGTTAGTAATTCCCTATCCCCTAAAAAAGTTACTTTGCATTTATTTTGCATTATATAGTATTTAATTATTTGTGGTTTTCTCTGGGGGAAAAAAGTAAGTTTCTTGATGAAAAAGACGTTTTTGTTTTATTTTTTGTTCTTAATCTTAGTATCACTACTACATAGCACAGGACCTGGCACATAGCACATGTTTAATAAATGCTATTGAATGAATGTATATCACAGCATAGTATTTTCACCTTTTTTATTGTTGTTTGCTTGATTTTTTCTTTTTGATCTGATTTTTCTTGTGCAGCATGATAAATGTGGAAAGATTTTTAGAAGAATTACATGTGGGGATGGGAGGGAGAGAGAAAATTTGGAACACAAGGTTTTGAAAGGGTGAATGTTGAAAACTATCTTTGAATGTATTTCGAAAATAAATAATAAATAAATGCTATTGAATTGAATTGCTAAGAAGTATAGAAATTCTCTTAGGGAACAGAATCTCTGATGAAAACAATCCCAGATTTTGAGTTGGAAGGAATATTAGAAGCCTTCCAATCTAAGCCCTTCAGTCAATAGCAAAGAAATTGAGCTCCAAAGAAGTCAACTGAATTGTTAAATGTGTCACAGGCAACAAATGATAGACTCAGGATTTGAACACAGGTCCCTGGATACTAAATCTAATACTCTTTCTATAGTATAATCTTAATGGATTGAAGCACTACAGTGACCTAAATGAAATAGGAGCTCAATAAATAATTATTAAATAGATAGAACAATGAATTTAGGATAAGTTGTCTCAGAACTGACTTTCCCTTCTGAAAGCATGCAGCTTTGGGGTTCAGAAAATTGTGTAGAAAACTGGAGACATCTAGAATTCAAAGCTAACAGACCCCACAAATGTTTCTGTACATCTCTTTCCTTTTGGCCTTCAGAAAGCTTTGCTTCCCAATCTCTACCCTCATCTGCCCATTTGATTTTGCTAATGGAATTCTTAAGAAAAATTACATACTGTTACACTTGCCTGCTAATCTCCTTGCCACAGTTATGGTCCCAAACATTATTAAAATGGTTAAGATTCCATCCCAGCTGTCATTTCCCAATTTTCAAGCTTCCTGCGGATGTTTAGTCAAGTGATGTCTAGGAGTACTTATCAAGCCCTCCTTCAAGTTAAGGCTGAATTAGAAATCAGTTTGGGGACTCAGAGTCATACACATAAAAAAACATATCAATGTATCTACAAGCAACATGGTAGAATGGAGAAAGCTCTGTCCTGGGAGGCCAGACTCAAGGGCTATATTTAGGAAAGTCATGTCACTTGTCTTAATCTATCTATAGTTTCATTTGTAAAAATAAATAGGTGGATCAGAGTAACACAAGGAAGCAGAACAGCTTTGGTATTAACATGCTGAATGTATTTTATATCTGAAAATCAAGATGTTTTTCATATAGGTTCATGGTTTCTTATACAGTCCCACTTTCTTTCTTCTGTTCTTTGTATGTGGAATCCTCATTTCCTAGTGTTTGCCAAGTTCAGATTAACAAAATTTGTATCATTAATAGTGCTGAATTTGTAAAAAAAAGAATAGTTAATTGTTTTTAAAACCAAATTCATACAATTAAATGAAGTCTCTCTTGTATATAAACTTCTTTTTGTTCTTTATCCTGATTCTGAGAATTTTGAGTGATTATTACATTATTATACATCATGAAATCAAAAGTCATGAAAATTGTTTTCATTTCATATTAAAATGTCCTCTGTCTTTGGAATAACTCTCAACAAACATTTCTTAGGAATTTCCAGACAGCATCCACTACCACAATATATTAGCCAACTGAGCCCAATTTCTAAAAGATATGGATCTACAGCACAACTTTTGATGCTTATTTTTACTTACATGTAACCATTAGTTGTGTCTTACATTTTATATCATTTTAAATAGCTATAAAATTAATTACATATTATCTTGCAAATAAATTCTACTTTTCCCTCCTAAAAAAATTGGGTTTATTTCCATTTCTAAGTTGTTTTCCATCTCCACTGTACTCTGTCTCAATGCTGTTGAATATATGTACATATGGGTTTATCTTTTATAATTGTTAGAAAATGGAGAGTTTGGAAATTGTAGAGCCAAAGTGCACACAGCATTTCCATCTAATAAGCCTTGTGTTGTTTAGTGCCATCAGTTTACTCACTCTGCAGAGCCTAAGGGTCATAAAAATTTTTCTAAACTGGAGTGTGTGAACTATCTTCCACAAAATGCTTCCCGTAAGAAAATGTCTTTAATTAGCAGAACATCTCACACAACTGAAGCACACAACTGTCACAGATACAAGAGCAGGGACATTAATTATTCACTGAATTTGCACATGCATGATTTATGGTCTTTTAACTTTAAAGAAGAAGAAGAAAAGAATCTGTCTCTGACTTATGTCTCTTGTTGATGTTTATCCTTCATTCTTCAAAGGGACCATGACATCAGGAATATGATGCCATGACTTGGAAATGAATTAGAGGCCTGTGCAAAGTCACTACAATGATCCATTGGTGTCTTCTTAGGGCAGTGCTGAATGAATCAACTTAGGAGAAATACCATGGACAGCACCAATTTGTTTTCTGAGCTTAGGGTCCCTTTGTGAAAATTTTTAGGTTGTATTATCTTCAATGAAGCATTGTGTATTTCCTGAGAACCTATGATATCCTCATGCTATAAGGAACATATAGATGGATAACATACCAATCCTTCCCCATGGAAGGCATCTTGTTTCATCTAATATCCTTTATTCACATGTGATTTATGATATGTTCACAGAGAAAAAAGTTAGTGGCAGAAACCCAGCACTAGAAATAACCTCTCTTTACTTTTAGTTCAGTGCTCCTTTTACTATGCTAACCAATCAGAAAATGCATAAAATTAAGTTCCTGGTACTTAGATACTATGGGGAGATCAAAGGGATTTCTAGGATCAAAAGGAATTGAGGGCTTCTTGCCCTCAAAGATCTCACCATCTTCTCACCACCAAAGATCTCACCACCATATCTGGGGAGACAAAACTAGCATATATGAAAAATCAAATAATAATAGAAAATAACAGACATGCCTTTTTATATTATATGATTAAAGATTAGATGAGTAATGTAATAATAATAACAACCACAATAAATGATATAGTAACATTTATATAGAATCTTGGAATTTCCAAATTTCCACTTTACATATAATTAGTATTATAAGAATTCTGCTTTGATGAGTCCATCTGTCTCTGAAATTCAATGATAGGAATTTGGGATTGTAGTCCCTACCTTTCATTCTGGAATGTCCTATTCTCCTTTACCTCACCACCTATCTAAATCCAATTTACATTGAGTGCAGAGGATATGTACTTGAAGATTCGAATAGAATTGTACCTCCACAATAGAATCTTCCCTACCTCCAGTCCACAGTGAGCAATCTTTCCAGTAATAAGTATAGCAATGACAACTCAACTTACTATAGTGTGTTTTCTTGTAACACCCCTGAGATAATCTGTGCAAGTATTATTAACTGTATTCTTAATGTTCAGTTGAGGAAACTGAGACCTAGACTCATCATATGGCTCCCTGATAATTTTAATTCTATCTTCCTATAATCCAGTCTCTACCTCTAACTCAGTACTCCAGATCCCATCCTGATACTCTGGACTTTTGATGGCAAAAATTAATCATATTTAACCCAAATAAGATCCACCACCAGCTCTACAGATGTCTCCCTCTGCCATGCATATTTCCATCTCTCCCCCATTATGACCTTTGTTTTCTACCTCTTGCTTTGGGAACAATAATCAAATCAACACTACCAATACTGGAAAGAATGCATCCTGTGACTTTATTGACAATCCCTTGAAATTCCTAAACAAAATGTCTTTCCTTGGCTATAATTCCCCTATAAATTTTATTTTCTCCTATGAGAATATAAGCTACTTGATGTCAAGGACTATCTTGGTTTTATTATGATTATAATTATGATTCTGATTATTATTAGTTGTTGCATCCTCAGCACTTAGTACATTACCTGGCACATATAAAATGCTTAATAAATGCTTTTTCATCCATTAATTTATTCATTAATTTCTTTCACTTAACCAGTAAGTGTTCTCACTCTATGTCCTATTCTCTCTCCACTTTGCCATTTTGCTTCTACTCCTTCTTGCTCCTATTGTCTGCTTTTTTTCATATAATATTCACATACTACCTTAAACTGTTTATTTTTTCCACATGAGTATTATCTTATATAAACAATTTAATTCTTAAGTTTTTTGAAGACAGGATCTCTATCTTGCATTTTTTTTAATTCCCAATAGGGTTTTCCATATAGAAAGTACTTTATGAGTATTTGGCTATTAGTTTATTCAAGGACAATAGACTGAAATTGTCCAAAAAACAGAATCTTTGAATTGTCATCAAAACACAGAGCAAAGGGAATGGCCTTGATATACAAAAGAAATCCAAGTTTTCTTTTGAGAGAAAAAAATTAAGTATTGTGTTTAACCAAATGAGCCGTCCTTTCTTTGTAGCTATAATTGTGAAGTGAGAACATCATTAAGGAATAAGAAATGGTCATGTAAAACCAGCATCAGTAGTTCAGCACTATGAAACTTAATGAGAACAGCAAGATAATGATGGAGTACTCTGGTGGATATGCATGGAACATTGGCCCAAATATAGCACAGAAATCATTTATTGTGCTTATTTAAGACCTCAGTATTTGTTATACTAAACCAAGTTCTTGTGAGAACCTCAGCCCTAGGGATCTGGCACCTGCAGCTCAGTGCTGTGCTTTTCAAATGTTAGGTTCAGTAAAATTAAGGCTCAAATTCTAAAAAAAAAAAAAAAAAAAAAAAAAAAAAAAAAAATTCCTTTATGGAAAGGCTATGTTAGGGATATAGAGGAAGGGATTGGGATGGACAGATAAACAGAGACAGACAGAAAGAAAGACAAAGACAGAAAGAAAGAGACAGAGACAGAAAGGGGGTAGAGGCAGCATTCTGGACTATATAAAAGCAAGACAAACATTGTCAGGAGCTAAAATTTCTAATATAGATAGAATTGACTAGTTGACAAAAGGCAGGGACTAATGCTCACAGGAGCAACCACACCTATAGGTAAAGCAGAAGTGATTGCTTTACCTCTGTGATTTAAGGGAACAAATCCTTCCCCAGGTGCCTTGGCTGATACTTGAAACTTCTCTGTCACAACTTCATATTTTTACCTTAAATTTTTGGTCCCTATAAAATTATCGCCACCAAAAGTCACAATTTAAATTATCAGTCACGTACTTCTCAGGGAAAATATATAATTCGTAAGAGAAGGTTTGATTCCTATCAAATAAAGATAGAATGAAGGGGGATGTGGGGAAAGAAGTAGGAAGAAGAAAGAGAGAAAGGATCATAAAATGTGGAAATAGGATAGGAAATACATTCTTGATATATTTCACAATTTTGGAGAGGATTGAGTCAAAGTACTGTTAAGACCAAGTAGATAAAAGAAAGATACAAAGATTTCCAGACCTTCAACATGAAGTAGTAAGTGAACTTCTACTCAAATATTTTCTTCTTCAGAGAGCGGAGGAATAGGTGATTCTATCAGATTGACAGTTCTAGGAAGTTAAGACTTACCCCACTCTATTTGGCTAATTCTTCCCTTTAAACAAAGACTGAGTATTTTTTTAAAAAGTAAATATTGGAAGATGGGTCAAAAGAACACTAAAGAATATGTCTGAGTTTTAGCTATTATCAAAGCTACAACTTCAGGCAGGTAAAAAAGCAAAAACAAATTAAAAAAAAAAACAAACCTGATGCAGATAAATGTGAGCCATAACTAATATGGAATGAATGTGACCTTACATAGAGGGGAATGAAGGTCACTTTCTTCCTAAGAAGTCGGATGCTTCTTTCTAATGACAAACTTTAATCCTATGCCTCATGTCAGAGTCCTCCACGGGCCTTTGACACTGCACAATGTAACTATTTTGGTCCTTTTCTTCTCAACCTTTGGGAAAGGAAAAGCCAAACTACTCGATTCCCCAGAGCAACTACATCTCCTTTCCTTTAGCTACATAATAACCATCATATCCTTCCCAGGATATGATGCAGGAGGAAAACCAATATTCCTGTTCCATGCAGATCCTCAAGTCCCTTCCCAATGGTAGTAGAGTCCCTTTACATCTCAGATCCTGCAGATAATATATAGCTAAATAAGTAAGATCACCCACGATAGCACTTCCATTTAGATGGAAGATCTTCAGGTCTTTCCCTTTGTCCTATCATCTTATCCTGAATTCCTGATTCTTAGCATTAGCCTTGATACTATTCTTTCTCTCCTCCTGGGCACGACATTTGGCCTGCCAATGTACCATTAGAACTCCTGGGTCTTGCCATCCACCCTACAGCATATTACCCTTCCTACTTCCAGGCCTTTCCATTTGACTTGAAACTGAAAGCTTACATGGGCTTATCTCCCTTCATCCCAGTTACAGTATGAACTGCTTGAGGGCAGGGATTATACTTCTTTTCTATTTGTACCTTTAGCACCTGACATGGTGCTGGGACACATAGTAAGTACTTTCTAAATGCTTTTCATACACTCATTCATTCATTTCCCAAATGGAATTATTTTTTTCTCTTTTTTGCCTCTAATCTATGTCATCAAATAAACTAGGGCAGATTAGTCATTTCTACTCCCTGGACTAATTCACTATAGCTAAGAATGGTGAAATCTTTAAGAGTGGACTACCAGGGCAGAAGTATTATATTAGGATTTAGAATACAGAAAGGGGATTAAGAGATTATATAGTATACATTTTCCTCTACTCAGTTTGGCAATTCCAAGTATAGGTCAATTTAGCTTAAACACCTGATGGGGGAAGGGGAATCATAAACCACCTGGAGCTTTAGGGGAAAAACCCTTTTCTTTGTCCCATGGGGACTGTTTTCTTATTTATTGTTTATTTGTTTTTAACACACATTGCTTTATGAATCATGTTGGGAGAGAAAAATCAGAACAAAAGGGAAAGACCATGGGAGAGGGAAAAAAAAAAACAGAAAAAAAGAAGTGAACACCGCATGTGTTGATTTACATTCAGTCTCCACAGTTCTTTTTCTGGATGCAGATGGCATTTTCTATCCAAAGCCCATTGGGATTGCCTTGGAGGAATTGTTTTTAATGAAAGGAAAAAGACCTAGCAGACACCCTCTCACACCAGGTGAGGTACAACAATGACCACCTTGGCCAGACTATGAGGAATTTCTAGGGGGAATTGATAGAGGTAGATTAACAATTTATATTTGGGCCAAAAATTCTGGGAGGTTTTCTGGCTACCTGGCAAAACTATCTGGTAAGTTCAGTGTATTGTTGGGAGGCAAGACAACTAACTCCAAATATTTCTGCAACCATTTGTTTACTTCTAGCAAGGATTCGGGCATCCCCCAGAGCAGAGGTTCTTCTCTCCCTCCACTTTTAAATAGCATTTTATTTTTTACATGTAAAAACAATTTTTTAACATTTTTATATAATTTTAAGCCCCCAATTTTCTCTCTTTCCCTCCTCCCCTGCTCCCTAAGATGGTAAGCAATTTAATATAGGCTATATATGTGTAATCCATGTAAAACATATTTCCATATTAGTCATGTTGTCAAAGATGAATCAGAACAAAAGGAAAACTACAAAAAATAGTATGCTTCAATATGCATTCATATTCTATTAGTTCTTTCTTTGGATATGGATAGCTTTTTCCATCATGAGTCTTTTGAAATTGTCTTAGATCATGTATTTCTGAGAAGAACTAAGTCACTTTATAGTTATTCATCACACAATATTGCTGTTATCATGTATAATATTTTCCTGGTTCTGATCACTTTATTTTGTATCAATTCATATAAGTCTTTCCAGGTTTTTCTGAAATCTGCTTGCTTATCATTTCTTATTGAACAATAACATTTCACTATATTCATATACTACAAATTATTTATACATTTGCCAATTGATGGGCATTCTTTCAGTTTTTCAATTCACAAATCCAATTCCAATCCAAAAAGAGCTGCTACAAATATTTTTGTACATGTAAATCCTTTCCCCCTTTTAATAATCTCTTTGGCATAGAGACTTATTAGTGTTATTGGTGCATCAAAGAATATTCAGTTTGCCCTTTGAGCATAGTTACAAATTCAGAGGATATGTTCTTAACCAATCAATCAATAAACATTTATTAATGCTTATTATGTACCAAGCACTGGTCTAAGCACCAAGGATATAAAAAGAGGCTAAAGACAGTCATTTTAGACATTTGACATAGAATACCCCTACCTTGGTGAATCATCCTTGAAAACTTGGTCATTCTTAGCTACAAACATGATCCGTGGATAAATTCCAAGAAGTTTGTGAATTCAGATGAGGAAAAAAAAATAACATTTTTATTTTCTCAAACATCTAACTGAAATTTAGCATTTCTTTCCATTATGAATATAGTCAACAAACATTATTCTGAGAAGAGGTTCATAGGTTACACCAGATTGCTGAAGGAGTCCATGCTTTTGGACAAGAGAAAAGTCAGTTCTGTAGAAGTCAGCTAGTTGACACACTTGTGCTCTCCTACTTAAGAAGATGAGACCTCTAAGATGCCATTTGAATTCCTATATATTCTTAAAGGTTCAGTAAAAGCTCATCCTCTTCATGAAACTTTTGCTAATAGCCTGAACCCATGCTGATCCCTTCTTTTTCTAAACTCTAATAATACTGAATGAACCACTTCTTTGGCACTTTGCATACCCAGTCTTGGCATTTTTTTTCAGAAGAATGTCTGATCTCAACTAAAATCTTTGAAATCAGAGACTGGTAGATGGATGGATAGATGGATGGATGGATGGATGGATGAAAGGATAGATACCATCAGGGATATATTAGACCTGGGATCCAGAATAGATATTCTATTGACACTTTTAGTGTCAATCCTAAGTAATACTGTTTCCTCATATACAAGGAAGCTTAGCTTCAGAACAAATTCAGTGTCCTGTTTAATATTGATTTTATCCCCTAAAGACCTAGCATACAATAATGCAAGGCATATTGTACAGGTGTTCAATCAATATTTCATCATTGAGTGCAAGATTCATATTGCCAATGAGAAGGACAGCATAAAGTAATAAAAAGAGGACTGGACTGAGAGACAGAAAGTGAGATATGGATTCAGTGACATGACTCTTCTCTTTCTTTTCCTCCAACCCATAAAATCCCTTATTTCCTTTGAGACTTAAGTCAAGAAGTTTCTATTTTCTCCAAAAAGCTTTTGATTCTCTCCCTTCCCCAAGCTATTTTATATACTATAAGTTTTAAAATTTTATTCTATTTATACATATATATGTATGTATTGTCTGACTTGTGAGAATGGAAGCTCCTTGGAAGCAGGAATTTAGTCTTTGTATTCCCTGCACTTAGTATATATACTATGAATAGCTGATACACAGCAGAATAAATGTTGATTGATTCAGGTTCTGCCTCCAACAAATACTATCTGTGTGACCATTACAAAATCACTCAACCTCTCTTATCATCTTTGCATTGGGTAAGAATACAACTTATAGAGAAAATTTTGATCTGAATTAATGGAGGGACTTTCTACATCAGAGATTTCCTAGCTGTTAATAGGTTCAAACAAATATATATATATATATATATATATATATATATATATATACTCTTTTTCATCAGTTATATATATATATATATATATATCTATATATATATATATCTATATATATAGATATATATATATATAGATATATATATATATATATATATAACTGATGAAAAAGAGACACTAAAAGGATGAAGGTCTTCCCCTGAAGTTATCTATGTAGTGTGCATATAGTTATCTGTATTTGTGTTTTATTCTCCTGCCACACTGTAAGCTCTTTGGAAGATGGAACTGTGTCATGGCTAGGCTTTCTGCTTCACCCTGTGTCTGGCATTGGGACCAGCTTGCAAAAGGTATTTAATCAATATTTGTTGAATGAATCAGTGAATGAAAGAAAGGAGGGATAGAAGAATGAGTGGATGACTGGAAAGACAGATGGATGAATGGTTTGATGGATGGATGGATGGATGGATGGATGCTTTGTTAGGGCTGGGTCTCAGGAAATCACTCTAGTCTCATCACTAGGCAATAATGTCATCCACAGATTAGGATGCTCAGCTTCAGAACGAACTCAATGTCCTGTTTAATATTCATGAATCAGCCCTGCATCTGAATGATTAGTTGACTGATATTTTGGAGAAGGGGAGGTGGAGAAGAGGAACAATTGAATAACATATTTACATAACAAGTTAATACTGTCGCCTGTGGGTCTCCTTTTATTTTTTTTCTTAACTTTGTTTCCTGCTTCAGCATATACTTTTTCTCTCCTTGCATAACCAAGGTTGAAACTGTTATGGTTTTGCATCCATAAGTAATTGGGTATGACATCTAAATTATAAATAATGTTATTAGGGGACAAGAGTGAATGTTTCCAGGGGAGGAATTGAGAGGACTGTAATGAGCATGGTATGCAATATTTTCAGTTTTCTGAACCAAAAAAAAAAAAAAAAAAAAGAAAAAAACAAATTCTTCTATTTGCAGTTTCTCAACACAGATGAATGCAATGGGAAGGAAAAAACCTGGCAGTTCCAAGAGACATGAAACTTTGAAGTCAGGGTCAGAGGGAGGTAAACTCTGTCTGCTCAGTTCAAATCATTGATTCTGCCTCAACTTGTGCTATGATTAGTTGTTGTTTCTTTTTTTCCTTTTCTTTTCTTCCTCCCCCTCCCCCCCTTTCTCCCCACTATTTGGCTTGGCTTGCTTTTCTGCATGCTACTTCAGAAATTAAGGTGATAAAGGTCACTGCCTCCAAAGCCTCCCAAGAAGCACTTTAGGGGCTAATTCCAGTTGTAGATCATTTAGAAAGTTGGAAATTGAATCTATTAGGACTAAGAGCTTTTATTTATCACCTTTGGGTGAGCTGAGCAAGGATGTTGACCTAGGGAAGGAGATCAGACATCAGAGTGGGTCTGCCTGCAGTCAAAATGATTCAGAACCTACTTACTAAAGGTGAAGAGTTTAGTGGTGTATTAAAAAAAAAACAAGTAAGCATTAACTATTATGTGTAATAATATTACCATTAAGTCAAATACTTGAAGATCATTTTTATTAATGACTTTAGAAGACTCGGTTTTATATATCCTTGTTATTCAGTTGTTTCAATCATATCTGACTCTTCAAGACCCCATTTGGTGTTTTCTTGGCAGAGATACTGGAGTAATTTGCCATTTCCTTCTCCTACTCATTTTACAGATGAGGAAACTGAGGCAAGTAGGTCTCAAATCGAGTGACTTGCCCAGCTAATAAATATCTGAGGACTCCAGCCTTCCTAATTCCAGGCCTGGTGCTCTATCCCTTGTGCCCCCACATACATTAGAAGGACATATAACTCAATGGAAAGAACTCTGGATTTTGGATTTAGGAGCCTGGATTCTAATCCCAGTTCTGTTACTCACTACCAGTTTGACTTTAGTTAGTGTCTTAACCTCTCTGGGCCTCAGTTTCCTCATCTGTAAAATAAAGACTGTGGAGGTTCTTTCCAGTCCTAGAACTATGATCTGAAGTCATTTAGCACCTCTGGGCCCTTATTTCCTCTTCTCTAAAATGAAAGTGTTGGATTAGAAGGCCTCTGAAATACATTTATGTTTCTAGGGCCCTATGATAAGAAATTAAACAGTGAAGCCTCTGTAGTCTATTTGCTAGTGTCACTCACCACCCACTATATACTGGGTCTACTGACCCATAGTATAAAAATTATAAGATCAGATTTTGGCTATAACAATTTACTGATGCCATGGGTAAATGAGTTCACCTCTGGGCTTCTGTTTAGAAAGAACTTTTGGGATGGGGAATCACTGAAACTATCTGGAAAACAACAAATTTATCCTTAAAAATTTCCCAGCCAACAGACACTGGTATAATCTTACAAGGAAGATGCTGATTTGACATGGTGAAGGAGGATGACTAAAAGGATGTGTGATAGAGAGGGACTTTAAAAGAAGCTTCTTGGCTTTATCACAGAAATTTACAGCCAAACACAATCCCCTCATCTCAATGACAAATGTTAACAAGCAGAAATCAAGTTTCTAAATGTTTAAACCCACATGCTGCTCTTGGGTCTCCTGGGAGGGAACTGATAGTTAATGAGGAAGCCAGTTCACACACATGCCTACTTGGTATTGCATTCACTAAGGCTTTTTAATTCTTTCAGACATTACAATAAATGAATATTCCACACAGTGGTGGAAAGGTGATGCTTGTCCCCTCCCCTTTGCTATCTTCTTTACCTCCTTTGTCCTTCCCCCACCCTTTCCTCATGAAATCATTTGCATGTTGTCCCTTCTATTAGACTTTAAGTTTCTTGAGAACAGAAGTGTGTGGTTTTCTGGTTTTTCATTTCTCCCTTTCTTGCTATCTCTGGTGTTTAACATAGTGCTGGAACATAGTAGGCACTTAATGAATACTTACTGACTTGACAGTTCCTATGAAAAATATGGTAGACTTGACATCAAGGGATGCTGGGATCTTTGTTGTGAAGAAGGCTCTTTATAAATCAAACAGCACTGCATGAATGTGAGTTATGGTTATTCCACATCCTTTAAGCCTTAGCCCAAGTCTCATTTCCTTTATGTAGCCTTCTCTGATCATCAGAACCCACAGAAATCACATAAGATTCACAATATTACAGAGCTCGGTGGGGCCATAGATCTACTCTGACCCCCTTATTTCACAGCTGCTACTGCTGAAATTCATAGACATGCAGTCATTTGCCCATTATCCTCAGGGTATGATCCCACAGTGTTATTTTTAAAGTTAGAAGGAATCTTTGGAAATCATTTATTTGAACTCCCTTCACAAACAGGAGAGGTAAGTCACCGAAGGTCAAAGAGTAAGTTAATTAGTAGCAGAACCAGAATTGGAGAACAGATTTCCTTAGTTCCAGAGTCTCTTTCTGAATTTTTATGAAGCTCATCATCTGTCCCATTCCTCATATACTACCTAGTATTCAGAATCAATTTGTTATGTAGATTATTGTGTCTGGTTCTGGATGGCACATTTTAAGAGAGGTATTGACAAACTAGATCAATTTCTAAAGTGTGTTCCTGGGATTCTGAGGGGTCAAGAGACGAGATTTTAACTTTATTCTACATAAACCTAAATGGTACAGCTAGAATCAATTGTCTGAAAGTCACAAAAGGTCAGATTTTAGTTTTAGACAGACTTACTTTAGTTTAGAGAGATTTAACTCAGGTTTTTCACATAGGATTCACAAACACTTTGATGACTATCTTTGGCTTTTTCCCCCTACCCAAATGATATGGACAGTTCACTATATATTATTTATTACCCAGTGATGTCAATACAGTCCCTTGCAAATATATAGTTTGTAGGACCCAAAGAATGAAGACTTTTATTTATAGGACTCACAACAAAGATTAAGCTTATATGGCCTTTACTCTATATGGTCTAATCACGTCCTGGATGGGGTTCCCAGAATCTCTAAGGTGACTCTTTTGTCTATTGTTACTTCTCTATCTATTGTTCATGCTCATGGCTCTCCCCAGCTCCTTTGACTGCTTACATAGTATCGATCTTCACCATGTGCACAATTTTCTATATTTCCTAGGAGATGGCTTTGTCCTGTGTAGGGCTCCGCTGTACATCCTATATACTAAGTCCTAGTAGAGATTCTTGTGTTCATTCCTCATTGGCATTCCCCTCCATGTTTCTTCTGACTTTCTGCTCAGTGTCACTCTTTACTATGCCTGCAATTTTCTATAGCTCCCAAAAGACGGTGGGAGTCATTACTCCCCTTTACTGCTTCTCATCATAATTTCTCAGTGTCCTACAAACTACCATTTAGTCTGCAGTTCTTCAGCAGGTAGCATGAGTCCTCATCTGCCAATGTCCAACCTCACAAAAGCATTCCTAGAAGTCAGATGCCCACTAGTGCTTTCATCTTCCAAATAGGTCTCCCTTCCCAACGCCAGGCTGAGAGCCATGACTCTTGTTTTGATGTGCTTTCACTCCCAACATCTGAGATGTATACCCTGTCTGGGTGAGCAGCTCCCATGAATTGATATTCCTTTAGTTCACTCCTTTTGTGCCAGTTGTCTCTTTGCCCCTCTCCCATAGTCTCTCAGGAATCAACTGGGTATCGCCATTCCCTTATGTCTGGGTTTTTGTGACCCCATTTGGGGTTTTAATGACAAAGTGGAATGGTTTGTGATTTTCTTCTGTTCATTTTATAGATGGGGAAACTGGGACAAACAGGATTGAGTGACTCATTCAGGGTCACACAGCTACTAAGTGTATGAAGATAGACTTGAACTCATGAAGATAATTCTTCCTCATTCCCAAGTGCAGTACCCTATCCACTGGGCCACCTAGTTGCCTTGATCAACTGGATAGGGCTATTCAAATCCCCTGGGTCTACTCCTAGTCCTTCAAGACAGAAGAGATTGATTAGGAGTGAGATGAGTGGGACACCCAGTTTTACACACACACACACACAATAGGAAAGGAAAGGAAAAAACACATGCACACTGTTACATGAGGAAGAACTGTTGACAATTAGTTAAACTAACCAATTCAGCTTTGAATAATTAAGGAAATCACCTGAAATGAACTTTTGAACACTTTCAGTATTAAAAATAGAGGCAGGATGACCATGGACCTAAGGCAAGTGCTCTTTTGTCTTTTTTGTATCGATTACAGTATCTAATGTAGTTTCTTTTACATTAGTAAAACCTAATAATACCCAGTGATTTATTGATTTGGTGTCACTTGAGGAGAAGAGAGAATCAAGTTTGTTTTCCAGATTTCCTTCCTATATCATCATCACTAGCATCACCGGCATCATTGCCATCATCATAAGCGCTGTAGTCAACATCTTTGTCATCATTATTCATTTTTACATACCTCTAGAAAGTCTATGGGACAGCTAGATGGTGCAGTGGATAGAGGACTGGCCCTGCATTCAGGAGGAACTGAGTTCAAATTAAGCCTCAAACATTTATCATTAACTAGTGTGACTCTGGGCAAGACACTTCACCACAATTACCTCACCAAAAAAAAAAAAAAAAAAGAATAAGTCTATGGATATGATAGTACAATTTTGTCCACATTTTGCAAATTAGGAAACCAAATGTTAAGTGCCTATCGCTAGTCACACAGCTTGTTAAGTGATAGGGAGCTTTCAAATCCCAGTTTTGATCCTTATTGCCTTGTGATCTTAAGCAAGTTATTGGATCTCTCTAGAACTCAGTCTACTCATTTGTAAAATGAGAGGGTTGATTGTTTCATTAAAATATTGTCCATAACTCACACTACAGAATGAGACAGATATGTTTTGGGGGCAAAGCCAAAGTGGAAATTTATTTTGTTCAACTACATATATTTTTACAGAGTTTTTGTTGTTCTCTTTCCCGTTGGGAGAAGAGGAAGGAGATAAAATATTTTTATTTGAGAAAATAAAATTATATAAAGCCTAAATGGATGTTATCTATAGTGTCCTGTTACTCTAAGAACATCCTGTGCAGTGTGATATTGAGCACTAATCATATAGACTAAGCTTCAATGGACATGTTTACTCCCAAATGCATTACCCTCTCCTTTTTACTTTTGACTAGACTTATGGTTTCGCTAATATTTAGGACTCTCATGAAGGCACTCCCTTTATCAGTGCAACTTGGCAATGCTGTGCAGTTTTTGTAACTTGGAGATTTAGAAAGTTACCTTAAGGTACTAATAAATTAAGAGTTGTTCTCAAGATTCCACTGCTAGTAGGTAGACTTGCATAGAGGATATAGCACTGGGACAGGAAGATCTGAATTCAAATCCAGCCTCACTTACTAGGTTCTTGACCCTGGAAAAGTCTGTTTTACTTTCCTCAACTGCAAAATGTAAAGGCTTATAATTTAACTTATCTCATAAAGATGATGTTAGGATCAAATAAGGTAATATTTATAAAGCACTTAGTATAATGCTTGGCATATAGTAGGCATATAATAGGTGTCCCTTCCCTTCTTTTTCCTTCCTTTTCCTTCTTTTCCCTTCCCTTCCTTTTCCTTTCCTTCCCTTCCTTTCCCCTACCTTCCTTTTCATTCCCTTCCCTTCCCTTCCCTTCCTCCTCTTCCAAGTTTTGAGGCTAGCTATACCACAGATACTTTCTTAATCCTTTAATACTTTTTAAATGTCCCTGATTTTTCAAGTTATACTGATAGGGAATTTCAGGCTCAAAGCAGATTGGGGAAAGGGTTGTTTTGGGTCCAGGGAGCTTTTTCCAGTGGCTCTGAGATACCATCTTTGCCTAGGAGTAGGGCAGGTCTGCCAAGACTGGTAGAACTAAAAATTCCTAAAGGGAAGCTTACCTCCTCAATTTTTCCATGCCATGTTTGGGGGCTCTACTTTTATGTCATCTCTACATATCATAGATTCAGCACCACAAGGGACCTTTGATGTCATCTTTTCCACACTCTTCATTTTATAGATGAGGAAACTGAGGCTTACAGGCCAGTGACTTATTTAAGGTCATAGAAATATCAGATTAGGATTTTAAGCTAAAGCTTCCTATTGTGGGGCCAGTGCTTTCTACTCTACCACACCCCTCTTGAGATGAAAATGGGACACAAAGCAAATAAACTGGCTGGGACCCTCACAGAAATTTCGAGTTTCACTCACTTTCCACCAAGAAGAAGTTTGAATCTTTCCTACACTCGCACCATTGACTCAGTTCCTCCCTACTGGACCACAGAATAGAGGCTCGGCAAGGTTGGGAGCCCTTTTAGAGGCTGCTCCAGTAGCTCCTGCTCCCCTTACATTCTCGAGTCTCTTCTGTTCCTCCCACCTCCCACCTTTAAACTAACCAGTATCTCCAGGGCTGAGCTGAGTTCTCTGCTGAGCAAACTGGTAATAAGTCAGAGCCAGGGGAAAGTCCTAGACCCCAAACTGTCACTTCTCCCCTTTCTTTCCCCCTTCTTGTACTTTCCTGAAGTGAATATCATTATTAATATTATTTGCCTAATTAACACATTGGCTGAATGACAGAAAACATGTAAACAGGTTTCTCTGAGGAAACTCTGTCTGATTAAAACTGCAGCCTGGCTAATTAGATGGAAATTTCTTCATTAGTTCCCCTATTTTAGATGAACAATCCCTTCTTTCTGTCTCCCGTCCATACCCCCTTTCTTTTCTCATTCATGATCTCCTCTCTCCCCACTCTCCTCATCTCCTCTAACAATCAAAAGAAATTGTTACCAGTCCCAGGCCTCTCATAGATTTCCCCCCTTCTCCATCCTTGTTTTTTTCTTTTATACACCTGATTGCATTTTTCCCAGCCTGCAATTACTCTTTGGTCTGAAGCTGGCCAAAGAAAATCTGTTCTGAGGGATGGGAAATGGCAGCCAGGGGTGTTGATGCATAGCTCCAAGTGAGCCAGTGATGGATATTGTACAGCTGCAGGGACTAGGGAGTCTCAGGGGCTGAAAGTAGGGAAGGAAAGTGAAGACAAGATGCATTTCCCAGAGTGTGCATGTGGGAGTGTGTGTGTGTGTGTGTGTGTGTGTGTGTGTGTGTGTGTTTAAAAGCACCACCTCCATTTCCTTGAGGGGCCTTGCAAAAAATATACAGTCTTCTAACCCAGCTCTCTCAAAGTGGTGCAGATAAATTTGCCAAATGGGGAAGCTAGGTAACACAGTGGATAGGAAGCCAGATCTGAAGTTAGGAAAACCCAAGTTCTAATCTAGACTTAAATACTTACTAGCTATAAGTGTTACTTAGTACTTACCATTTGCCTCAATTTCTTCATCTGGAAAATGAACTAGAGAAGACATGGTAAACAATGCTAGTATCTTTACCCCTCAAAAAACCCAAATGGAGTGACAGAATTGGACACAACTGAAACAACTAACAAAATTTGTAAATTATAGAATTCTGTCCAAAGGAGTTTGTCTTGAGAAGTGAGTTGAGACGGGGCAGCTAGATGGTGCAGTGGATCAGGCACCAGCCCTGATGTAAGGAGTCCCTGAGTTCAAATATGACCTTAGACACTCACCACTTCCTAGATGTGTGACCCTGGGCAAGTCATTTAACCCCAATTACCTCAGCAGAAAAAAGAGAAGTGAGTTTTGAGGTAAGACAGAAGGAATCTCTCATTTCCTTCTCCTCCTCTTGTCTCTTCTCTTCCCATCCTCCTGGCTTCACTTTTCCCCTTCATTTTCCTATTTCCTTCTTTATTGCATTTTTTTTGGTCATCCAGTCAGTCAATAAATATTTGTTAAGTGCCTACTATATCCCTGGCATTGTGCTAAACTTTAAATTTTTTTTCCTCTTTTCTATTTCTCCTTCTCTTTCCTTCTACTTCCCCCTTTCCTCCTCTTCATATTCTGTCTCCTATTCTCTAATAGCCTCACACATACTTTTCCCTTACCTTCTCTTTTCTTTACCTTTTCCTTACCCTTTTGTTTTTTATCCTGTTTTCTTCAATAGAAGTAGAGCATATTTCTAGAATCTGTTTGTATCTTCAGCCTATCTCACTTCTTGGGATAAGGAGTACTAAATGTTTGCCCTTAGAGTCAGAAGTTCTTTTTCTATGTAACAAAAATTGCTTCCTTCAAATCTTGTCAAGTTTCACTATGGAAAAAAACAAAGAAAAAGCAATCAGGTAATATCTTAGATAGTGTCTTCAGAACAAATCTTTTTCTGTCTTAGACCTGAATCATCCTGTCAATTCATATTTTTAAAGTGGCAAACAACAATAACATAATTCATTTGGATGACTTTTGCTACTGGACCCAACTGGCTCTGGAGAAAAAAGTAAGATAGGTGATCTTGCATTACTCTTCATCACTTAAATCCAATTCACTTGCATTTCATGGCATCAGCTCCCTAATGTCATGGTCCTCTTTGAGAATAAAGGACAAACAATAACAACAACAATAAGAAGTGACTCAGGCAGCCCCAATTTGGGAAGTTAATGGAATGGGGAAAGGTGTATTTGATGGTTTGAAATAACCTTTGCTCCAAACAAAGTGTTGGATCAAGATAGGACAAGGAAGAAAACTAAGGACATACTCTTGGAAAAACATAAATCCCAGAACTGGAAGAGATCCTGAATCTCCTCATTTTACAGATGGGGCAATTAATGACAAAAGAATGAGCTACCAATTTCCAGTCTAATAATGGAGACATGATCTTCACTCTCAGAGAACTATCAAGATAATGGAAAAGATATAGCCCCTACATTTGGAAACTTTTTAGTCCAGTGTTGGGGAGGAAAAGGGAATACACATGAAAATATAAGACCATCTGAAGACATAAACATAAAAATATGTACCACAGATAACCAATCCCAGCTGTGAAGGTTTAATTTATACCAGTGCTAGAAATGCTCAAGTGAATCCAGGGGAGTGCTAGGCTAGGAATGGAGCGACCTGAGTTCTAGTCCTATCTCTGATGTTAACTCAATGGGTATTCATGAATGTGATTTCTCAGTGTGTCAAAGTTTAAGTCTATAAAATGAATCAATAAGAGAAAATGATCTCTGAGGTTCCTTCTTTTTCTAAAATGCTACATTCTAAAAGGTAAGCAATTAAGGTCTCAACATGAGATGGGTGGGGAATGAGAGCACTGGAAATCTGGATGTTCTGTGGATGACTACACAGGTTATGCCTCTCATGCCTGGACATGAGGTCTTTCTCATCTTTGCTTTGTAGACTCTCTAGCTTCCTCAAAATTACATTGTGTGGACTCAGCTGTGACCATAAACTACATGTCTTTCCATTAGAATGTAAGTTCCTTGCAGATTTGAATGATTTCATTTCTGTCTTTGTATTCTCAGAACCTAGCCCAATGTCTGGCACATAGTTGGTGGTGGTCAATTGTTCTAGCTATGTTTGATTTCTCATGATCCCATTTGGAGTATTCTTAGCAAAGATACTGGAATGAGTTATCATTTCCTTCTTCAGCTCATTTGACAGATAAGGAAACTGAGGGAAACAAAGTTAAGAGATTTTCCTAGGGTCAGTGTCTAAGGATAGATTTGAACTTACAAAGATGAATCTTCTTGACTTCAGACCCAATGTTCTATGTACTACCTAAGCATGATATGTAAGGAAGTACTCCATAAATAGTGACTGAATCAAATTCAATTGAAATCTGAGTCTGGGGAAAGAAGGGAAAGGAGCACTTTTAAGTAGAGGGAAAAAAATCTGAAAGCCAAATTTGTTGCTTTGAGATAGGAACAAAACTAACAATAACTCAAATTTAGATAGCATTTTAAAGTTTGCCAAGTACTTTCCTCCCAATTCTTGGGGAGGTGGCAGTTATTGTCTACCACATTATCTAATTCATACTGGTAGTATCCTTTTATAGATAAGGAAACTAAGGCTCAACAAGGTTAAGGACTTGCTCAGTGTCACACAGTTAGTAATTGGCAGACCTATGCTGGGATAGCAATCCAGATCTTTCAGACTCCAAATTAAGTGCTTTTCCCACCCACTATACACCCTAGACCCCAAGGAAGATAAGGCTGTTAAATATTTCACAAGAATGGAATTGAGTGATGAGGTAAGAAGGTCAGTACTGTGGTGTCAAGGTGAGAAAATAAGGGCAGAAGAAGGAGGTGGATGACTCAACCCACTGTATTTTTCCTCCTACCTAGATTATTCTCACATGAGAGATCACTGAGGAAAAGAAAGTGTTGACTAGTGGGTGTTGACCACAGCTAGTAGAAACCGTGGGTAAGTATCACCATTGTCTCTAGTATTTAATGGTGACCCAAGAAATCCCCACTATCTTTAAGAGGTCAGAGACCAGTCAATCAGTCAATCAGTCAATAAACATTCATTAGGCACCTACTATGTGCCAGGCATTATGTTAGCACCGGGATTACAAATATGAGAACAGATTTCTGTATAGCTCTGCCAGGGCCCAGCTTAGGGCTGGACACTGCTTGTTAAAGACTTCTGGTTTTGATTGCTTGATTCTGAGGGTGAGTGGGGAAGGAATGGCTCCATTAAGCACTCCCTCCTGTCCACGGGGCTCAGGAAAGGAGAGGGAGGAGAGAGTGGGTAAGTTTGGCGCCTGCTTGCACTTTTAATGCCTGGGCCTTCAGCTGTTTGCTGCTTGTGATGTAGCGGCTGGGTGGGTGGCACATCAGCCCTAATGAACTGGAACACTGCAGAAGGTAATTTGTGGTTGTGTCTCAACTTGTCTGAGACCGGCACAGCATCTCATTACTTTACAGATCGTTAATGCCACCAACTGAAGTAGGAGATGCTTTGGGAGAAAGAGAGCTGTTCCTTCCCCTTTCCACAGTTCACCACCCCTCAAAAGAAAAGATTAGGTTGATGAGAAATGAGAACATCATAAGATTATTTTTTTTTTCTTGTCTCATGTAAATTAATTCACTAGTAGAAGAGAGAAAGAGATAGACAAACAGACATAGACAGAGATAGAGTCACCAGTTTAGGGATTGAAAAAAAAAAAGAAAGATATTTTAAAAGACTCATAAAATTTACTTTTGTGGCTGATTTTAGGAAGGAATGAGCTTAGTGGCAAGCACACTGACCTGTAAGTCAGCAGTCCTGATCTCTAGTCCTGGTTTTACCAGAAATGAGAGATCCAATCTTAAATAAATGATTTTAACTTTCTGGGCCTTAATTTTTTCATCCATAGAATGGATTATCATCCAATAATAATTGCTGTTGTAGTATCAAATGAGGTCATGCTAAAAAGCCTATTAAGTATAAAAATGCTATTTAAAGATGACCGATTATTTTTACATTACATTCATCTCAGGTCAGTAGACATATTAAGAGGATAGAGGGAAAGCCTGAAGCAGTTGGCATAGGGAGTGAGCTCACTGCTGGCTCATGTAGTTGATGGTGACCCAAGAATCCTGGGCTCCCTTCCCAGAACCCCGATTTGGCCTCTGATGCCTCATGTGAGCTTGAGAAAGTAGCTCACCTCTCCTGAAGTTTTGGTTTGCTTCTCTGGGAAAAGGGAACAGGGCCAACACTCCCAGAGGTGTATTTGGAGTCCCTCAGTCCTATTTTGAGTAGTCAGAGATCCAGGAGTATCGTCAGAGGCAGAGAAGGAAAGTATCATCCGGATAGGTTTTAGTGTACCAGGTCTCATCACAATGGCAGCCAGCCATACTATACCCCAGGTGGTTTTCATTATTGAATTTGGAAAACTTTATGGAGGTGCTAACAAGAAGTCTTTATTTCGGGACTAGCATATATCTCTTTCTTTTCTTAATAGCAAAAAGAATCCAAAACATATTTGTAATTGTCTTTTATTGCTTGCTACAATGTTACTTTTTCAAAGGGGGTGGGGGTAGGGGGGTGGAAAAATGTTTTTATAATCATGAAAACCAAACCAAAGACAGCCTGGCTGGTTTGAATGAAAAGGAGAATTGTTCCCATAATGCTCTGGGAATGATATTCTCCTTATCAAATTAGGGAGAATTAGTGATGATAGTATCTATTTTGTTTAGTCTTTGTCTTATGTATAAAAATAAAAGTTCACGGCATCAACTGATGTAGATTAGCCTTTAATTGTATCCTTCCTGAAGTCCTTCTACTCCTCTGAAAGCATTGTACCTGTGACAGGGATTTATGGGAGGACCAGCACCTCTGCAGAGCCTGTTAAACCCTTTTCAAGGCTATTCATCCACCTTTGGTGTCCATCTATCACCCAACTCTTATGTGGCTCCAAAAAGCTGTAGCTTGTGCAGGGGCCACACTCTAGTAATACTGCCTTGAAACATGGGATAAATCAAATTGGGGGCAACCAACAGGTCTCAGACACATCAGTGAATTGGGGGATATCTGGTCCAAGCATGTGAAGACTTTCCCTAGCAGAATAAGCAGATAGAAACAATTTGTTCCAGCAACCATGAAAGCAGCTGAAGAAGATGTTGTAGAATGCTTAGAGTCTGGCCAGACATGAAAGATGACAAGATTATCTCCTGAGTCCAAGGGCATCACATCGTGACATTTGTCTTGCTCCTGGACCTTGATGCCTCTGGAAGAGACAGTAAAGATGGTGACTTCCATCTCACTTAAATCCAATTCATGTACCAGTCAAATCATCACCAAATCATTGGTCCTCTTCAAAAAGAAAGACAAACAATAACACTTTCAATAGATCCTAATTGTGATTCACTGGGACCTCGTGCTGATTATTTACCTGGAATAGATAGGCTTAGAGCTTAATATTCAGGCCCCAGTCATAATTCCTCCCTTTCTGGAAGGACCCATGAAGTCTAGGGGGGCAAAAACACCCTTTCTAAAATTACTAAAATTCCATCACAGTTGTCATGTGCCTACGTCACTTTTGCCTCCTCTATTCCACAAAGCTGAAACCTCATACTTTTCCAAAGGAAGAGAAAATGGTGCTCATTGCCAGTCAACCATTCATTCTCTGGTTCAGGGGCAAGTGATGGATGGAAGGGAGAAAAGGAATGAAAAATTTTCTTAAAAAGCTGCAAGTGCCATTCAAATGTCCTTCTCAGTTCTAGAGGACCATCCTGAAATTCAGCATCTTCCAGCAGCTTTGTTAAGGACCCACATTTTAGAAATGATTTTTATTATTATTTAAATCCAGAATATAACCAAAAAAAAGTCCTTCACCACCAGGTTCCACAAACACCAACTGCAGCTCAGTCCTTAGTCAGATATTTATCTCAAGGGACTAGAGATAGTAGTCCATTTCTTCTGGCCAGAAAAATGACAACAACGTCAATGACAACCACCACCACCACCATCTTAAAGAAAAATTTTATAAATGGAGTATCATCCTGACAATTGGGAAATGACTAAACAAGTTATGGGACACCAATGTTATAAAATATTACTGTGCTGCAAGAAATGAAAATCAACAATACAGAGAAGCATTTGAAGACTCAAAGGAACTTATAACAATAAACTTAAAAGCAAATACATCATGATCATATCAATTTAAGTGGAAAGAACAATCACAAAAGCATCAAAAAGAAACCAAACACTGAGTAATTATAATGAGCAGAGTGCCTGGCACATAATAAACATTTCTTTTCCTTTCCTTTCTTTTTCATTTTTTATTGCAAAAGGTGGCTCGCTGGATAGAGAAGGTATTTCTCTATATTTGGAATAGATATATTTGGAAATCAAAATGATGAGAAAACAAAAAATATTAATAATATTTTTTAAGTTTTAATATTGATATTTTGCTTCTTACCTCATCAGTTATCCCATGAATCTTCTCTGCCTCTCTCACAGAAAGCCATCCCATCTAAGAAATAACAATTACTTTTAGAGAGAGAGAAAAAAAATCAGCCTAACTGATCATTACATTGAAAAAAATAATTTTTTAAGTGCAATGTGTAACAACACTTGTGAACCTCCCATTTCCATGAAGGGCTGGGTTAGGGGTATATTCTCATCTCTCTTCATTCAAGTACCATTTGATCTCTATGATTTTGATAAATTTATTTTTCACTTTTTGGTGGATGGTTGTTCTTTCAGTTTACATTGTTATTGGTACTATGTATATTGTTTTTTTGGCTCTGCTTCTTTATTCTGCATCAATTCATGCGGATTTTTCCATGCTTCTCAGTATTCATCACACAAATCATTTTTCACAATTCTTACATTCACATACCACAATTTGTTTAGTCATTCACCAATTTGATGGGAAACTTTATTTCCAATTCTTAATTATCTCCAAAAAAAAAAAATTGCTGCTACAAACATTTTAGTTTAGGAGGACTTGTCTTATCAACAGCTTCCTTGTGGCATAAACCCAGTAATGGAGTCACTGATTCAAAGGATATGATGATTTTAGTCATTCTGCTCACATAACTGCAAATTGCTTTCCAAAATAATTGTACTGTTTCACAGTTCCACCAACAATATGTTAGTATGCCTATATTTCTACAACTCCTTCTATAGTGATTTGCCACTTGCAGGTCATCTTTGCCAATTTTCAGGGCAAAGATTGTTTTCTGACATTGTTCTTATTATTAGTGAATTGGAATATTTGATCATTTCCCTTCTTGTCCTACATGCATTAATAGTATATGTACAGAAGCTTTTCAGTTTCAAGTAATTAAAGTTATGAATTACATCTTTTGTAATTGCCTCTGTCTCTTGTTTGGTTAAGAATATATCTCCTAAAGAACTTTGACATGATAATGCCAGAAATAATCCAAGAAAATTATCCTGGAGTGATAGAACATGAGGGGAAAGTAGAAATAGAAAAATCCACTTCAATGACATCTTTTGTAAAAAAACACATTAAATATTTCCTATTTTTGAAATTTCTAAACTGGAACTACAATTAGAATTGTACAGGATTTAGCAGCAGCTACAATAAAAGACTGCAGATCCTGAAATCATATCTACTGACAATCAAAAGAACTAGACCTGCGGCCAAAAATATATCCAATAAACTTATCTATAATACTAAATAAGAAAAAATGGATATCCAACAAACTTGCAGATTTTCAGGACTTTGTACCAACCATACCCAAAGTAAATAGAAAATTTAACATATAAGAGCCTATATCAAAGATCAGTTTCAAGCAATTTAACACGGACAAATTGCTTGCTTTTTTTTTTTTAACATGGAAAATGTATACCATGTTTAAGATTGACATCAACAATAGGATAGCTCAAAAGAAAGACTGGGGCGATGTTAAGGTTAAAATAGTAATTATGTTATACAAATGCATTGCAGAGAAAGAATAGACACAAAGCATTAGGGTGGGGAGGAGGGTTGTAGTATTGAAAAGCTATTTATACCCGGAATGGGTTAAATAGGCAACGCTACATACACCTTGAAGGGTATAGCATCCTCCAAAATCTATACAGAAATGTGGGGGAGGGAGGGAGATGGGTGGATGGGAAAGCAAAGGGTGAGGGAAGAAGACAAGGGAGGGATCCATGGGTGGGGGAAGGGTAAGTAAAGCAAGGCAAATTAAGGAGCAGAATTGAGTCTGTAGGTATAGGAAAGATATGTATATGTATATGGAGGGGGGTGTATGTATGTGTATGTATATATCTACATATGTATACATAAATATATCCTTTCTTAAATATAGACTGCTTGGGAGTGGTGTTGGAGATGAAAGGGAGGAAAAAGAATAAACTAAAAAAGCTGGACAGCAGAGAACAAAAAACAGTTTACAAGGAAGTAATAATTTCTTCTATTAATATGTATATACTTTGTTGAACTGGTAATTTGTTTTTACATATTTTGAATCCCCTCTGATGTTCTGATGGTCAAACGACCATGTTTTCTTTTCTTTTATTTTATATTCCTTTTCTGTTTTTTTTAATTCTGTTTGTTTAAATAAAATAAATTTTAAAAAAGAATATATCTCCTACTCAAAGCTATGAGAGGTATATAGTACTTTATTCTGTAATTTTTATAGTATTATCATTAATATTAATGTCCCACATTCATTTGGAATGTATTGTGAAGTGTGATGTAAGGTGATGGTCAAAGTCTAATTTCTTCCAAACTGATCTCCAATTTTCCAAGCATTTTTTTACTCAAACAGAAAGTTTTTCTATAGGTAATCAATGCTTTTAACTTTATCGAATGTTGAATTATTGATATCGTTTCTGAATCTTCCTTGAATAGTCTGTTCCTGATTTATTTCTCTATTTTTAAGCCAATACCAAATGATTTCAATGACTACTGCTTTATAATATAGTTTAAAGTCTGGGTGTGCTATTTTCCTCTGTCCTTTTTTTCCCTTTTCACCATTTCCCTTGATATTTTAGATTTTTCATTTTTCCACATGAATTTTGTTATTAAATCTGAGTAGTATAGCATTAAAAATAGAAATTAATTTAGGTGGTATTGCCATTTTTATTATATTGGTATAGCCTAGCCATGAGTATTGAATAGTGTTCCAACTATTCAAGTTCTTTAGTTCTTTAATTAGCACTTTGCATTTGGATCCATACAAGTCTCTTATGTACTTTGGGAAGTTGACTTCCTGATATTTTATCCATTTTGTAGTTAGTTGGATTGTGATTTCCCATTTTTCTTGTTTCTTTTGTTTTATTGTTTTTATATAGAAATGCTATTGAATTTTGAGGATTCATTTTGTAGCCTGCAACTTTGCAAAGGCTCTTTATTGTCTCAATTAGTATCTTTAATGATTCCCTAGAATTTTCCAAATAAACCATCATGTCATCAGGAAACAAGAATAATTTTATCTCCTCTTTACTTATCTTTATTCTTTTAATTGCCTTGTTTTACCTTATTGCAGTTACTTGCATTTCCAGAAAATCAAATAATAGTAGGAGTAGTTTTGTTTCACTCTCATATTTATTAGAAAGAGTTCTAGCACATCCCCTTTGCATATGATGTTTGCTTTTGGTTTTAGATAGATGCTTTTTATGATATCAAAATGCCTTTATGCATATACTTCGTAGTATAGTATAAATATATAGTATAGCATAGAACAGTATTGTAGTTTGTCAAAGGCTTTTTCTGCATCTTTTGAGATCATGTAGCTTTGGGTATTTTTTAATATGACTGATTATGTTGATTGTTTTCCTAATGTTGAATCAGCCTTGTATCCCTAGTAGAAATTCCATTTGATTATAATGAATAAGTTCTTGAAAAAATATTATAGTCTGTTTCATAAAATTTAGCTTAAAAATTTCTGTCATCTATGATATTGACTTGTAATTTTCTTTATGTTTTAGTTTTCCCTGGTTTAGGAATTAGAACTATACTTGTCTCATAAAATAATTCTGGTAATATTTCTTGCTTTTTAAGAAAAATTGTGAAGCATAAGTACTAACTATTCTTTAAAATAGAGTTCTCCTCTGAATCCATCAGAATGAGGATTTCGTTTTTTTTTCCCTTTTCGTAGTTACTTTATAGCTAAATCTATTTCCTTTTCTGAGATTGAGTTATTTAAGATCTCCATCTGGTCTTCTGATAGCTTGAATATTTTATATTTTGTAAGATAGTCATGTATTTTTTGTGTGTGTTCTCACTTTTGTTAGCATATAACTGTGCATAATATGTTCTGATTATTCTTTTATTTCTTCCGGTTTTGTTGTGACTTCATCTTACTTTTTTACTATTTTATTGGTTTAATTTTCTGATCTCTTCTTTTTAATCAGATGGTTAGAGATTTATCTATTTTATTAGTTTTTTTTAAAAGAATTAACTTTTAGTTTATTTGTTATTTTATGGGATTTGTTTACAATTTATTATTTCCCTTTCAACTTTTAATATTTTCTCTTTTCTGCTTATTTTAGGTTTATTTTCTAATTTTTAAAATGTGTATTCAGTTTATTATTTTTCTATCTTGCTAGCACATTTGCAAGGGTATGATTCCCCATCTGAAGACTGTTTTAATTGATTTCCAGAAATTTCAGCATGTTGTTTCATTATTATCATTTTATTTTACATTATTACTAATTATGTCTATGATTCGTTTTTTGCCTCACTCATTCTTTAAGATTTCATTGTCTTTTTGATTCCTATGTGAATTTTTATTTTGATTGTTCTATGCCAGGAGTTGCAACTCTGTAGCAGCAGTGCTACAAAAATGTATTCAAAGAATGTATTAACTATTTCTGACTTTTTACATTTTTTGTAATATCTATAGGCCTTAGTACATTTTTGTAAAGTTCTACATGGCATAAAGAAATGTGCATATTTTGAACATGCCATAAACCTTTTGATGCTTGAACTCATTTACTAGATCTGGAGGCATGTTTCCTTCTGTTGTTACTATTTTTCCTGCTGATTTAATTATGTTCAAGGTCTTTGAAACATCATCCTGGAATCTTTGTTTCCCTATCACCCACTTCCTGCTCCCTCCCCTCTGATTGTGATTTCCTTGGGGGTTGCATTTCGAAGTGTCTCAGCCTCCTCCCATGCTGGGCAATTTGAAGTTCACCAGACTAGGTCCCTCCCTGCTCCAGTTGACTTTTGGGTGATCAGAACTGATCCTAGCTGGCTGCTATGCACTTTCCTTAACAGAGTACTATATACATCCCCCTCCCATATGTATGGTAGCATGTTTTGGTCATCTGTCTCACTCCCTCTCTTTCTTAGTTCTCTGGCTTGACACTTGCAATTCAGAGCCCATGAGTGTCTAAACTGCCTTTGCACTGGCAGTTCAGAACTTTGCAGCACTGCTGCTACAGTGTTGCAGTCCCTGGCAAGCTTTTGATCCGGAAGAACTGTGGCCAAACTAGATGTAGAGGCTGTGCAAACTACTGCAACCTGGAAACTGGGACTCCATAGCACTGGAGAGAAGGAGAAGGGACTAAGGTATAAAGATTTTCTTGTAAGCCTCTGTGCTATGTTCTTGAGACTGCTAATGTAATTTAGCTGCCAGGAGCTTTGGAAGTGGGAGCATGATGCTGTGTGAACTCGGACTCAATAAGCATCAGTTTCCACATTTTTTAAACCTCCTTTTGGATTCTGCATGTCTTAGACCATGAACACCATTCAAGTTGCTTTGTCTCTGGCACATTATTTCTGTTTGGGAGACATCTGAGAGGTCATTGGGAGCATATTCCTCCATCTTGTTTCTCATAGGACTTATATATTCCAATATGAATTTTTAAATTTAATTTTAATTTATTTTTTTTTCTGAAGCAATTGGGGTTAAGTGATTTGCCCGGGTCACACAGCTAGGAAGTGTTAAGTGTCTGAGATCAAATTTGAATTCAAGACCTCCTGACTTCAGGTGCTCTAACCACTGTACCATCTAGCTGCCCCTTAATTTATTTTTTTTAATGGACAGCAGTCATTCAGCATGAATTCAACATTCATTCAACATGCCAGTGCAAAGGCAAATAAAGAAGCATTTATTAAATATAGACAAAGTCCTTAAAGTTTATTTATACCAGCTTATACCAGACAAAAACAACATGGGATTTAGACCATTAAAGGCAAATGTCTTGACCATGGTCAGTCAGATTTGATAAGGCTAAGGCTTGTGTTCTAACTCTTCTCGCCTCATTGTCTGTATTCTCTCTTTCTCCACTCTCTGGAAGGAAGTATATAGTAGAAAGTGTCCTGGATTTATTCAGATGATCAGAATTCAGATCTCAGCTCTACCATTTCATATAACCTTTCTCTGTTCCATTTTCCTCATTTGTCAAATGAAGGGACTGGATTACATAATCTCTCTAAAAATCTATGTCCCTAGGATCCCAAATTTGTGCCCTTCTCACTGTTTCTACTAGAATTGTTTTGGGTTATCTTTGTATTCAGAGGAAAGCAAATTGTGGGTTAAAAAAAGGGTTTGATAACAACTGAATCAATCATGCTTTTTTTTGCTCATCTTTTGAGAAGAGTTAAGTCAGATATGAATCAACTAGTACTATTTTTCTGATCTTTTCCTTTGCCCTTCTAATCCTCCCTCCCCTCACACACACACACACACACACACACACACACACACACACACAAAAAACCACCTTCTGCCAAAACTTACTGCTTTCCTATAGTTCTTCTTCTTTTCTTAACATTGCTAAGAAACATTAGGCTATTTTATGGATTTTGAGACACCTGTTTGTAATCACATTTCCTTTCTGGGGAATATTTTTAAATTCATTTTCAACAGCTACCCAGAAAAGAATAAATGCACATTGCAAACACCTGCACAAAATGGCACTTCTTTAAATGCCTGCCAATGCTATTCTTTTTCTATTACTGGTTCTCTTGGCTATCACTGGGTCTTAGTTGCCCCTTTAGAGCTCTCTTGGGATATGGAAAAATAAATTTCAAAGTCACTCCTGGTTGGAAATAAAGGTAATACCTACATCGTGGTTATGTCCATTTTACAGATGGGAAGATGGAAGCACAGTAAGAAAGTGTGATTTCTGTATAGATATATAATAAATTCATAATGAAATGGATTCCAGACAAAGTAATAGAATATCAAAAAATGGGTCAATCAAATGGTATTTATTAAATTCTTATTATGTGTCAAGCACTATTCTGGGGGATACAAAGTCAAAAGTAGAACAATATCTGCCCTCAAGGATCTTATAAGGGATACAGCATGTATACCTATAAGTATATATAGAAAATACAGAAAATAGATAGATATAAGATTATTTGGAGGCCAAAACACTGGAAACTATAGTTATTAGGAAAGACTTTCTGTAGAATATAATGATAATAATAATAACTAACATTTACATACCATTTACTGTATTGCAACATTGTGGTAAACACTTAACAGTTATTATCTCTTTGATCCTCATTTCATCTCTGGAAGGTTGGTGCTATTATTGTCCCCATTTTACAAATAAATTGACCTTTGATGAAGCATTGAAGGAAATTAGTGATTCCAAGAGCTAGAGTCATAGAGGCGAGGTAAAGGAATGAGATGTGAGAAGGAATGCTATATAAAATGAATAATGAGAAGGCCATTTTGTCTGATGTGCATGATAGGGATTAATAGTGCTGAAAAGATACAATTGAATGGAATTGTAAGGAGCCTTAAGAAACAAATGAAGTCTATATTTGATCTTAGGGGTAGTAGGAAGCTTCAGAAATTAATTGAACAGGGTAGCGATATGACAAGACTTTTGCTTTAGGAAGATCATTTTTGTAGCTATGTTAAGGATGAATTGGAGATGGAGGCTGGGACACCACTTAAGAGAAATCCAGATAATATGTAATGAACTAGGCTCATTGTATGAGTAGATAGAAAAGAATGGAATAACTTGAGGGGGCAAGTATAAGTGATACCTAACAAAAGCAAATAGATTAGCCCCATAATGAAGAGAATGGAGTATATGTGTGGCTAATGAGAAGTCCAGGATAGTAGTTCTAAGTTGGGGAAGTATTTAAGTATGAAGCACCCACTATGTGCAAGACACTGTACTAGGAAATAAAAAATCCCTCTGTCAAACCCCCTAAAATTCCACCACTCGGAGATTCATTTAAAATTCTCTTCCCTTTGACTGCCATAGTCCTAGAAAGAATCATCCACTTTTTCACCACTTCTTGGGACCTTACAATTTGTCAAATTCATAACTTCACTATTTCTGAGTTTACAAATTATGTTTTAAGTGGTAAACCAGATGGTCGTTTCTCAAGTTTCCATGATTTCTAGGTCAATTGGCTTACCCTTATGGGCAAGTTCACCTTCCTTGGTTTTCCTGACCCTTCTCCCTTCTCTTTTCCCCATCCCTCCCCGCTCCAGTCCTCTTCTCTCCTTCCTTGCCTCTTAGTCTCTCCCTCTCTCTCACCCTCTTTCTCCCTCTCCACTTTCCCTGCCTTTCCCTCCTGCTCTCTACCCTGATTCTTTCACCTGTGTGCCTCTGAAATTGACCTGTGTGAAGTTAGGCATATCACTTAATTCCCTGATTTTCAATTTCCTCCTATTTAAAATGAGGAGGAGGACTCAATGGTCTCTTAGGTCCCTTCTATCTCTAAATCTGTCATCTGTGAGCTTATCCATCATAGAAATCATCATCTTTCTCCCAAACCTACCTCTTCTCTAAACTTTTCTATTTCTGTTGTGAACCCCACCTATATCCTCATAACTCAGGTCCATTACCATGGAGTGCTGCTTGATTCTTTCCTTCCATCTCCTTCCAAATATAGCTTCCAATTAATCTCTGTTCTCTCATTAGTGCCCTTCTTCCCACATATAGCCACTTATTTTAATTCAGGCCTTCATTAGCTCCTACTTGTTATTTAGTCATTTTTCAGTCATGCTTGACTCTTCTTGTTCCCATTTGGGGGTTTCTTGGAAAAGGTATTGGAGTAGTTTGCCATTTTCTTCTCCACCTCCCTTCCCTTCTCCTCCCTTTTCCTCCTCTCTCCTCCTGAGAAACTGAGGTAAAATAAATTCACACAATTAGCATCTGAAGCAAGATTTAAATGCAGGAATTCTGGATTCCAGGGTTGGCACTCTACCCATTGCACCATTTAGCTGCCCTTAAGTCTTGCTTAGACTATGGCAACATCCTTATTGATATCTCAGCTTCCTCTCTCTCTCCTCTCCAAATCATCTTCTCCTTAGCTACTAAAATCATCTTCTCAAGCCATAGGCCTATGTCACTCCCCTGACTAAAAGTCTTCAATGTCTTCCTAGTGACTACAGGATAAAGTACCAACTCCTTATACTGGCATTTAAGGCCTTCCAAAATCTGACTCTTGCCTTCCTTTCCAATCTCATTCTCCACCAATCTGCTTCACAAATTCTAAGTTTCAGCCAAACTGGATCACCAGCTGTTTCCTGAACTCAATCCTCCTTTCCTGCCTCATAGAATAAGAAGTCCTCCATGTCTGAGATATGTTATCTCCTCTTCTTTTCCTTTCATAATCTTTGTCCAATTGCCACTTCCTCCAGAAACCGTTCCCAGATCCTTCCAGTTGTTAGTAGTCTCATCTTCTTTAATTTTCCTTATTCTACTTTTATTTGTATATATGTTAAATTTCTATAATAAGATGTAAATGCCTTGAGGTCTTCTGGTTCACTTGTGTCTTTTTATCTCTATGAGTTAATACTATACTTTGCACATAATAATTGCTAAATAAACGTTTATTGACTTATTTAAGTGAATTTAACATATAAATTTTTCTCCCAGGAAGAGAGAAAGAGGAGTTAAGGTGGGAGGAAAAGATAGTTCCTAAGTACCAACATGTCACCTCACTTTTTAGCACCAATGATAGAGCTGGAAGATATCAAAGAAAGAAACTTTTCCTAAGGCCAAAGATCTTGATCCACAAGGGAGGACAGGATAATATAGTCAGTCATTTAGTCATTAAGCATTTATTAAGCACTTAATATATGCCAGGTACTGTGCTAAGCACTGAAGATTCAAAACGAGTCAAAAAACAGTCCCAGCCTTCAAAGATAATCTAATGACAAACAATCTAACAGCAAACAATGGCACCCAAAAAGCTATATAAAGGATACACAGAAAATAGAGGAAAGGTACTAAATTAAGAGTTTGGGAACATTTTTTATAATTTTGTTTATATAATTCCTAGATTTGTTTTGGCAGGTATACCTCCAGGTATTTTATTCTGCCTAAAGTTTTTTTTTTTTAACTATCTCTTGCAGAGTTTTGTGTGTGATGTATAGAAATGGTGATGATTTATTTGGATTTACTTTGTATCCTGTTACTTAACTAAAATTGTTGTTTTAGCTAACTTTTTAGTTAAGTCTTTTAGAATTTTTTAGAATTTAGAATTTAGAAGATAGGATTTTAGTTGGGACTTAAAGGAAGTCAGGGAAGTCAAAGGATAGGAACAGACAATTCTCAGATGAAGAAATTGAAACTATTTCTAGCCATATGAAAAGATGCTCCAAGTTATTTTTAATCAGAGAAATGCAAATTAAGACAACTCTGAGATACCATTACACACCTGTCAGATTGGCTAGAATGACAGGGAAAGACAATACAGAATGTTGGAGGGTAAGTGGGAAAACTGGGACACTGATACATTGTTGGTGGAACTGTGAATGGATCCAACCATTCTGGAGAGCAGTTTGGAACTATGCTCAAAAAGTTATCAGACTGTGCATACCCTTGGATCCAGCAGTGTTACTACTGGGCTTATACCCCAAAGAGATCATAAAGAAGGGAAAGGGACCTGTATGTGCAAGAATGTTTGTGGCAGCCCTGTTTGTAGTAGCCAGAAACTGGAAACTGAGTGGATGCCCATCAATTGGAGAATGGCTAAATAAATTGTGGTATATGAATATTATGGAATATTATTGTTCTGTAAGAAATGACCAGCAGGATGATTTCAGAAAACCCTGAAGAGACTTACACGAACTGATGCTGCGTGAAATGAGCAGGACCAGAAGATCATTATATACTTTAACAACAATACTATATGATGATCAATTCTGATGGACCTGGCCATCTTCAACAATGAGATGAACCAAATCAGTTCCAATAGGGCAGTAATGAACTGAACCAGCTACACTCAGGAAAAGAACTCTGGGAGATGACTATGAACCACTACATAGAACTCCCAATTCCTCTATTTTTGTTCACCTGCATTTTTTATTTCCTTCACAGGCTAATTGTACACTATTTCAAAGTATGATTCTTTTTGTACAGCAAAATAACTGTTTGGACATGTATACGTATATTGTATTTAATTTATACTTTAACATATTTAACATATATTGGTCTACCTGCCATCTGGGGGAAGGGGTGAGGGAAAGGAGGTGAAAAGTTGGAACAAAAGGTTTTGCAATTGTCAATGCTGAAAAATTACCCATGCATATATCTTGAAAAAAAAAGCTATAATAAAAAAAATTTTTAAAAAGAATACAGGACTAGGAGTGAGATGACCTGGCCCTGGCTATTTATAAGACTTTTGGGTGCCTCCATCTTTCTGAACTTCTTTTTCCTGACCTATAAAATGTGAGGTAGGGAATTGGTATAGATTTGAACTCTAAGACCCTTCTCAGCTCTAACATTCTATGATTCTTTCTGCTTTGGGCTTTCAGTTGTAGGTTGCAGGATTTTTCCTCTCAATCACCTAAATTGAGTATTTCCTAGATTCTCTCCCTGACCCCTAAATGTCCCGGTTCTCAAATATCCTTTTCTGGAGCACATGATAAATATCTAAGAGAATCTTGTCAATCTTTTCTTAGTCCCTTCTCCTCTTCTGACTTTCACAACTTTCATGTTACATTTAAATTCTCTTTTCCCACTGACACAATTTCCTCTCCAGTTCTCTATTTCTTTCTGCCCTTGATTTTTTTCTAAAGTAGATTCGATTATTCTTTTTATATTTCTCTTTGTTTTGAGCCAACTTTACTCAGACCAAACCAAAGATTCAGTTTGAGAGTGGAATAAAATTAGCTACTTGGAAACAATCTAAAATCCATCTAAGAAGAAGTATACTTAACAATAGCAGGGAAAGGATAGTTACTAAAGATACAATACTGATTTAACTAGATGCAGTTTCACTGCCTCCATCTGAGGAATAGACTGGTTATTCGTGCACTGACTTGTAGTTAGTCCCACAGGAAGCTACTTCAATAGCTCAAGTCTTCATCCCCTGGACCAATTAAGATTCAAGTTTGGATTCATTACTTTTTCAAGAAAAGATAGTCTAGCTTATGTGAAGTAAAGATTGTTCCTACAACACTGTTGTTTCTCAAAATATTGCTTCATCTTAATCCCTTGATTCCACATGCATCTACATGCATACACACATATATAGCACATATACATATATACACAGCAGATTTACATGCGGGTGGCTGAAGTTTATAACAATAACAACTCTACTAATGATACCTTATATTTATATGGTGGTTCAGAGTTTTCCAAATATTTTCTTTTCTCAGGTAAATATAAATATATGTATATGTAACATATATATAAAACTTGTATATATTTATTATATTATATATATATTATATATATATATATATTATATTATATATATATATTATACATTTATATATATATATATATATATATACTATTATGGCATTTAAATACATAGGAAGTAGGATGTTAATAATTGGGATGTCAGGAAGGCTACATCTTAAAAGGTAGTGATTTTCTTAGAACAATGGAAATAATAGTGATTCTGAAGCTAGAGGACCTGGATACAAATCCCATTTCTGCCACGTGTGATGCTGAAGAGGTTATTTCCAGCACCAGTTCTATGATAGCATGATCTCATATTATCTCTGTGATCTTAACACTATCTCTGTGAGGGAAAGAGGAATTCATCCCCATCTTACAGAGAAGCAAAACTCAGAAGACTAAAAGAGAATGAAATGAATTGCCTGTTCTCACATGCCTTCTGGGCCTTGGAGTCAGCATTCGAATCCAGATCTTCTGACTTCTGGTCCTGCATTCTTTCCTATATTCCACTGTGTTAGTGGAGTTCTTAGTTCATATCTCATTGTCTGGGTGAAAAAGAATAATGTGATAGAAAGATCATCAAGCTAATATCAGCTACATGCTCTGTTTCCAGCTATGCAACGAAATCTCTCTGTATGACCTTGGAAAGTTATTAGATTTCCCAATGTCTTGGTTTTCTCATCTGTAAAATGAGAGAGTTGGCCTCGATCCCCTTTCAAGTTCCTTCTAGCTCTCAGAGTCTATGATTCTCAGAACAAATATTAGCATTTTAAAGCCCCCACTTAATAACTTTGCCTAGAGTCAACCCCTATTACAGGCACTCCACATGTATTTTGAGGAGAGAGATTTTTGCCCCAGTGGAGAACTTGGCCGAGTTCCTTCACACATTGCTGCATTCCATCTCTTCTCTTTTAAATTAAAACAGGTTTCAGAGCCTAAGCTAACATTCCAGCAAAGACTGGATTATGACCCAGCAAGAGGGAATGTCTATGGCGGGCAGAGGGGAACCATCTCCTAATCTCTCTTCCTCCCCCTCTCCTTTTTAATAAGCCATCTGTGTCTCTGCTGGAAAAACTTGTGAGCACCAAGGTTGCCCACAAGGCTCGTGTCTGCTAGCATTGTCTAATTTAAACTGTTTATTTTAGCTGAGAAGGGAAAATTAGGAGGAAGAATCAAATCATAGTTCTGGAATGGAGAGTCCATTCACTGACCTTTGTTATATTCTCAGTATCCCTTAATGTCATTGAGCACAAGAAACACACCCATCATACTGCCAACAATCTTCACAGTGACCTAAAGGGATCACTTTTTCTTAGGTAGGAGACGAGATTTGGTTTCCTCTCAGTCAATCTGGGGCTCATTTCTGCAAATATGATCTCATGGAATGGTCCTCAGCAGGGAGGTATTTTTCTAATGGACAATTGAGCTCAGATAACACGACTTTAAAATGGTAACAAATAGAACTAGAGCCAGTCTTCTCTGCATCTAAAAGGCTGAAGAACAGTGGTTCTCTGGTCAGAAGGGTCAATTCATCTATCAATCAGCTTTTATTAGAAACCGGAAGATGTTCCAGGCACTCTGCTAGGCACTGGAGATACAAGAACTAAGTATGAAGCACTCCCTACTTTTAAGAACCCTATAGTCTCATGGGGGAATACATCAAGTACATAAATATGTGCGTATATGTATGTATGTATGTATATATATATATATGTAAGTGCACATGTAAACACATGTATATATATTATATATGTATGTGAATATAGCATCATATAAAGGGGCAGGTAGGTGGTTCAGTGATTAGAATGCTGGCCTGGGGGTCAGAAAGACTCATTTTCATGAGTTCAAATGCAGCTCCAGGCACTTAGTAGTTGTGTGACCCTGGGCAAATCATGAATCCTCTTTGCCTCAATTTCTTATCTATAAAATGAGGTGGAGAAGACAATGGCAAACCATTCCATTATTTTTTGCCAAAAACTCCTCCACAAGGAGGTCACAAAGAGTCAGCCATATATGACTGAAATGATTCAGCAGCAATAAATATAAAATTAACAAATGCAAATGTTTATATAAAATAATTAAATACATAGAAGACAAGAGTCAGGAAAAGCTGTATCTTTTTTATTTTATTTTATTGTTTTATTATAGCTTTTTATTTACAAGATATGTGCATGGGCAATTTTTCAGCATTGACAATTGCAAAACCTTTTGTTCCAACTTTTTCCTGCCTTCCCCCCACCCCTTCCCTCAGATGGCAGATTGACCAATACATGTTAAATATGGAAAAGTTATAACTTAAAGGAAGATGATCAAGAAGCATTTATATAAAGAGCCCACTATATGTCAGGCATCATAAGGGACTGGACTTATGATTCCTTGGTATATTAGAAATAAGGAAACTCCCTCTATTAATTCAAAAACTCACATCACTTGCAGCTTACAGTTTTACAGAGTTGCTTCTGTAAATAAAAAGTCCGATGTGCATGGGGGTGGGATTGGAGGTGGGGTGGTAGGAAATAGAACTGGTGAGGGAAAGATCTACTTTTAAGCCAACTCTCTGATAGACCAGGCTAACTCTCAAAGACAAAAAAAAAAAAAAAAAAAAAAATAGTCCTTGCCCTCAGAAGGCTTATAATCCAATGAGAGAGTGGTGAGTGAGGTAACATATAAATAAATAAGAATATACAAAATACATACAAGGCAGTTGGGTTTCTTCAGCACTCAGGTATAGTCCCCATGAGATTTTCTAAAAAGAGATATTCTTGCTCTCCCTTCCAATTCTAGTTTCTCTTTACTGAGATAACCTTTAATTTACTCTGCCTTTATCTTGTATGCACAACTATTTATTTATTGTCTCTGCTGTTAAGTTGTGAACTACTTAAGGTCAGGAACTCCACATCTTTACATTTCCTTGTATTCTCAGGGCTTCAACACAGTAGGTGTTAATAAATGCTTGTGGCTTGACTAATTGGGGTGGGAGAAGTGGAGGGAAGAATCAGCAGCAGTTGGGGAAGGCAGGATTAAGAAAAGCTTCATGGGGAAAGTGGAACCTGAATGGAGCTTTGACTTATTAAGGAAGAAGTTTTCTGCACCTAGAGAAAGAACTGATGAGAGGAAGCCCGTATAGAAGGTTTTACATATCTATACACATATTTGTGTCTAATGCTTTTTATCTCTAAGGCTGAGGAAAGAGAGGCAAGAAAAATGGGGGAAAAAAGAAAGTTTCATGATAACTTTATTATATATTTGAGGCAAACTGGTCCTCTTTCTTGTCTTCTTTGAAAGCAAAGGACAACAACCAATTACATATTTAAAAGGAATAACAAGTTGCACACAATAGATTTGCAGTTTCATGCACATCTTTTTTTTATTTGAGCTGTTATGGAAATGTTTGTTTCTTGAGTTTAGAATAAAATAAATATAAGTGTATTCTGTCTCTATAGTACACACATATATATAAGTCTATTTGCCGTTCCTCACACTGGTCATTCCATCTCCCACCTCTGGGCTTTTGCTTTGGCTGTCTCTCATGCTATGATCTTTTTCCTAAATTCTCCTCATAGTCTCTGACTTCCTTTAAGATTAGTCTATGTGTAAATAATGACCTCTCCCAGGCTATCTTCCATCCATTTTATTTCTGTGCATATGTGTGTGTGTGTGTGTGTGTGTGTGTGTGTGTATGTTACACACATACTAGATTGCTGTTGTCTGTCCTTCATTCTCAAAGAGCACCATGACATCAGGGAGGTGACCCCATGACATGCGACTGAATTAGATTTAAGTTAGTGGGCTGCGCAAAGTCACCAGCCTCATTTTCTCCTCCAGAGTCACTGGGTCCAGTGACATGATATGGATCTGGACTCCTGGAAAAGACCCTGAATGAAGCAGGAGACTTTGGTCCTTTTAAATTAAGGTCTTTCACAGATCTCAGTCTGAAAAAAAAAAAAAAAATCTGTCTAGAAGGGGAAAACTCAAGCTTTCTGTCCAAAGCAGAAACAATTGCTATTTACATTCACTCTGAATCAGGGCCAAATAATGATCAATTGGAGTTTGTCCTGAGACCTATTGTTGGCCAATCAATGAGAGCCAGAGTGATTTGGGTTTAGGGCATGGTCCTTAAGAAAGAAATCTACCTGGTAAACCCCAAGTCTTGGGAGGTTTCCGCAATCAAAAAGGAAGAGAAAATTTATATTCATAGATATGCTCTTTCCCCAGTTAGAATGTAAGCTTCTTGAAGACAAGGACTACTCTGCTTTTGTTATTGTATCTCCAGACTTACACAGTATCCAACATATAGCAGGTTCTTAATAAAATGCTTACTTGCCTGCTTGATGCTATTGTTTTCAAAGCATCTCACGCCTGTTACTTCATTTGAATTTCACATAAGCATTGCAAGTAAGATGGATAGGGCAGATATTTTTCTCCCTCTTTTACAGATGAGAAAACTGAAAATTAGAAAGTGAAGTGATTTTTCTAATTAACTTTCAGAAAGTTAATGTCAGGGCCAAGTTGAGAAATCAGGATATAAACAAGGCATCCAGAGATAATTGGATAGAGACAGTTTCAGGCCTAAAAATACACTTCTGGAGGGTTCCCCCATGAGCTCTGCCCAGGGTACCCATAGGTACTACACCTGCCCACCAGGTCAAAACCAGATCATTCAACTCCAACTCTAAGCCATAAAATTAATATATCAGTGACATGAACCATCTGGTTTTTCTTACTTTTCCCTATAAATTTATTTTCTTGCCCTTGACTCTTTGCTAACTTCTTTTGGAATTTATCCCACTTTAAATGGTGTTACAATTATAATACACTTTGTCCCCTGACTTAGAAATGGGTCTAAACCTACAAATTCTTTTGAGTCACCTTGCAACACCCATCTCAAACACCAACATTTTGGGGTCCTCTTGAACCCCAACAACATTATTAACTCATATTGAAGTTATGGTCCACTAAATCTCCCAGATCCTTTTCAAAAAACTTTTGCCTTGTACATGTGAACACATGTTGATGATCATTTTCTGCACGGTGTCTCACCCAAAAGAAATCAATGGCTAGTGATAGAATTATGATACCATAGAACCTAGAGATTGGCAAGAGGGTAGATGTTTTGGTGCAAGGACCCTTCAAGTCACATCTCTTCTTACCTATAAGAGTTGTTGGGTTTTGATTCAAATCAATTCCACAAATGTTATTGAGCACTTATCATGTGCAAAGCATTGTGGTAAGTATTGAGCTTATACACACAAATAAATAAAATAATCCCCATTATTAAAGGGCAGACAGCCCAGTAACAGAATGAGTTACGTTCTGGCTCTCAAGAACGACATGTACACAAACAACTATATTTCAAAATAGCATTTGATAAATGCATGAGTTTTTTTTAAGTGCTATGAAAGGAAGAAGAGATCACATCTAATCTACCAAGATGAGAAAGCTTCATGGAAAGAGTAGCCTTTGATTTGGGTCTTGGGATGAACTGCTTAGGGATCTCCTCTGCCCATTAGTTTGTCCTAATTAGCTTTTTCTGACTCCATTATTCTTGAATCTATCTACACCCCTCTTGAAGAAGAAAGAGGATACAAAAGCTAGAGGTCTATTCTGGGACCTAAGAGAACAGCATTCTGTGTTTAGATTTGTTACTATGATTGAATATGGTCTCTGTGACCCTGGACAAGTCACTTAGCTCTATTTGCCTCAGTTTCTGCATATGTAAAATGAGCTGGAGAAAGAAATAGCATCCCACTTCAGTATCTGCCAAAAAGATTCCAAATGGCATCATGAAGAGTTGGACATGTATCGAAGTGACTGAACAGCAATAATAATAATAATTTTAAAACACACTATGCTATTTTGACAAAGTCACAGCACTCTGGGTCTCCTTTTTCTTTTTTTTAATCTTTAAAGTAAGGGAGTAAAATTAGATGTTTTCTAAGATCCTTTCTAACATGATGCTCTGATCCCCAATGAGTAAATAACTTAAATTCACAACCCTCTAGCATTGTTTTTTATGGGGATAAATATGTCCATCTAAAATATTCTCACTGTGTTTATTACCTACATATATAGAGTTAGGTGGATGCCAAGACTTTCTCTGGTTTCCCCTACCCCAACTCTTAACCTTCTCATTCAAGAAATATAGTACCAAGCAGAGAATTATAAATGAGAAGGAGATAAAAGGAAAATAATGTAACCACATGCAAAAAAAAAAAATCTACTTGACCAAGTGTTTGAAAAGTGGAAAAAGACATTAATTTTTTTCTGCATTAATGATGAGAATCCTGTGCCCTCAGAGATCCAGAACTTGGAAGTAGGTTTCTGCCGGACACCGCTATGTGGGGAAACAAGGAAAACTGCCTGGCATGGTGGAAAGAAAACAGAATTTGGGGTCAGAAAATTTAGATTCAGATTTTTTATATCTGTGACCTTAGGCACAAGTAAGTTAACTTCTCTGGGACCCTGATTCCTTCATTGTGAAAGGAAAAATTTGGGCTACATCCTCATTAAGTGCTCTTCCAAATCTGGAGTCTACGATTGGCTAGTAACGTCAGCCCTATTCAATGCCTGTTACCTCAGAGGTAACTTTAGCTCAGCAATGAAAATATAGGAGAATCCACAATGTCTGGGAAAAAATAATCCAGAGTCTAAACATGGCAGATCTATACATACTATCAATCAATTAATAAAGATTTATTAAATACTTATTATGTGCCAGGCACTATGCTAAGCATACACATATATGATAAAATCATGTGTTATATATTATATATGCATATATATGTTACAAACACATGTATGTACTTATATATTTATGTGTATACATGCGTAAAGATTTATAGACATATATTTGTACATATATATGTAAAAGCACATTTCTGGTCTTTTATAGTAGCATCATTTTAGAAACCACTTTGTCCAGCTTCCTTTCCATTTTATAAATGAGGAACCTGAGGTTCAGGAAGGTTAGTTAAATCAATAAGGCAGTAGGGTCATATTTGATCCTAGCTCAACTAGCTCCAAATTCGGCACTATTTCCACTAGTACCAATTTTCTCTCCCCTTTTACGCATCCCCAAATTTTGAGAGCAGCTTCTCAGAGACTATCCTTTAAAAAAAATACAGAAAGCCAAAGGCATTTTCACTTGGGGAAAGATTATTAAATTTCAAAATTGCTCTACATGCCAGACAAGATTGAAATCTCTGTGCTGCGCTTGGGTGAGCTAGAGACCTGTTTTGCAAACAGGAAGCTATGGCAGCATCTCATTCGCTGTGTACTGGGTGACTGAAATGGAGGAGCGTATTTAAAACTACATTAAGAGGCTGAAAACAAGGTAATTACAGTATTTGTTATACTAGAAAGAGCTTTTCACATCCGTGGAAATTACGAGCATTGTGATTATGATTATGAAAATTATGAGGGAAATCAAATATTTCCACCCCCCTTTATGCTGCACATTAGAGGCCAAGGCTTAATAAAGAATGAACGAGATGCCTTTTGGGGTCTTTATTGAGGAAGGAGACACGTAAAGTTATTAAACACTTTAATAATGTGGAGAGTTGTGATTTCAGCTTCGGTTTGGCGAGACATCGATCAAATTGCTGCAGAAGGACGCTGTTCCCTGGGAGAGAAGGCCAGGAAGGGAAATGAAAAGGGGGAAAAACCGGATGGAGTCAGTGCTGCATATTATGAACCAGCTCTAAGGATTCATTGCACTAGGCCAAGCTTGGATTTCTTTTTCTTTTGGAGGCCTTTTTTAAAAACTAACACACACTCTTCCTCTCCTTTCCTCTCCTCTCTCTTTGTCTCTGTCTCTGTCTCTCTCTGTCTCTGTCTCCTCTCTCTCTCCTCTCTCTTTGTCTCTGTCTCCCTGTCTCTCTCTGTGTCTCTATTTCTATTTCTGTCTCCCTGTTTCTACCTCTGTCTCTAGCTTTGTCTGTCTGTCTCTTTCTTTCTGTCCCTGTCTCTGTCTCTGTCTCTCTCTGTCTTTCTGTCTCTGTCTGTCTCTCTCTGTCTCTGTCTCTCTTGGTCTCTCTCTCTCTCTCTCTCTCTCTGTCTCTTTCTCTCTCTCTCTCTCTCTCTCTCTCTCTCTCTCTCTCTCTCTCTCTCTCTCTCTCTCTCTCTCTCTCTCTCTCTCTCTGTCTCTCTCTCTGTGTGTCTCTCTGTGTCTCTCTGTGTCTCTCTCTCTTCATTCCTCCAGATTAATTTAGGACATGGTGGGGATGAGGATGAGGATGGGGATATAGAAAAAATATGAATGAATGATGTGTGAACTGCAAAAGATATTGGAAGAAATGGTATTGTATTAACTATCAGATATGTGAATAAATTCATCAGACCATCAAAATGTTGCCAAATAATATGGCCCAATGGGAAAATATCTGGGCTGAATGGCAGGATATCCGGGTTCACTCATGCATTCAATTGGTATTTACCAATTATCCATTATGTGCCAAGTGGGGTAGGGTGGGAGGATGGCAGCTAGTGGAGCAGTGGATAGAGTGCTGGGTTTAGAGTCAGGAAGACCCTAGTTAAATCCAGTCTCAGAAACTTCTTCTCTGTGTGACAATGGGCACTCTGTGCCCATTTAAACTCTGTTTACCACTGGAGAAAGAAATGGCAAACATGCCAGTATTCTTGCCAAGAAAACTCTATGGACAAAGGGCCATGGAGTCACCATGACTGAAACAATCAAACAATGACATCTGTCAGGTACTCAGCTTGATACTGAGGATAAAAAGGCAAAGATTACTGGGCCTCAAGGGAATGAAAGAGGAATAACACAATACACAAACAGATCAATTAAGAGGCAATGGAATGGATTGGAAAGAGCATTGGACTTATAGTCAGAGGGCCTTGGTTCAAATCCTATTTGGACATTTATTGGGTCCAGAAGCCATGGCTTCTAATCTGTGTCATCCTCTGAGGAGGTTTGGATTAAATAATACATACATAGTGTTTTGCAAACCTAAAAGGCCACATAAGTGGTGCCTATTAATTTTATTAAAAGTAAAAACAAGAGATAGTGAAGGATAAAAGGTCCTAGCACGCTATGGTCCACAGGGTCAAGAGGAGTCGGACACAACTAAATGACTGAACTCCAACAACAAAATACAAAGTATATTATTCAAAATAATGCAAAGTAATTTCAAGAAGGAGAAGATGTCAACAACCTAGGGTACATGTAGAAACTGACATGGTACATGTAGAAACTGACATCCAAACATTTTCTTAAAGGAAGCAAAAGATTCCAGGAGGCAGAGATGAAGAAACAGGAAATTTCCTGGGTAAGTGGGTAATCAGCTGTGCAAAGACATGCAGGGGGGAGAAGAGGAAGGGGGTGAACCGTCATTTGAAGAAAGCAGCCAGTTTGACTAGAACAGAAAATTCTCCTTAGAGTTATATGAAATAATGCTGCTTAGGTAATTGAGATCCAGATAGTGGAGAGTCTTAAATCCAACAATCTCTTAACTGATAAATTCAACTCAGTTTTTCTCCCTGCTCATATTCTTCCAATTCTTTTTAGGATTTGACACTATTTACTTCTTACTCATCCCTTTTCCTCCTCCTCCTTCTTTTCCTTTTCCTCCTTTTCCTCTTTCTATTCCTCTTTTTTTTCCTTCTCATCCGCTTCTTCCTCCTCCTTCTATTCCTTCTTCTCTTCTCCTTTTCTCTTCTTCCTCCCCTTCCTCCCCCTCTGTTCTCCTCCTCTTTCTCACTCTCTCTCCTCCTCTTCCTCTCCCTCTCCCTTCCTTCTCCTGCTCATCCTTTTCTTCCTCCTCTTTTTAACCCCTTCTTCTTCCCGTCTTCCTATTTCTTCCTCATCTTCATCTTCCTCTTCCTCCTTTTCTTCTTCTCCTTTCTCCTCTTCCCTCTTTTCCATCTCCTTTTGCTCTCCTTCATCTCCTCTTTTTCCTCCCACTCATCCCCCTGGAAAACCTCTTCCTCTATCTTCTGTGGCACTATTACCCTGGTTCTCATTATACTATTGCTTCTCTGCAGTCCTTTTTGCTAGTTCATCAGATTTTGGCTATGTTCTGAATCTGCATGTCCCTTAGCATTCTGCTTTGGGCACTTTTTTTCCTATATATACTGTTATCAGTGATTTCTGATCACTTTCCATGATCTCTGTGCAGATAGATGATTCTCAGATCTATGTATTCATTTCTAATCTCTCCACTGAACTCCAGCCTCATTCATTCATTCAGCCATGAAGCACCAACAATGTGCCAGCTACTATACTAGAAAGTAGGGATAGAGAAAACAAAGCACAAAAAAAAAAAAAGAAGAAGAAGAAGAAGAATCCTGCCCTCAAGAAGCTTACATTTTACTGAGGAGAAAAAAAGTGTGACCAAATAAGTGACAATATATGTAAAATAGATATGAAAGGAATACAAAGGAGTCATTTTCCAGGCAATGTGGATAAGGAAAGACTTGGTATAAGGGATGGTATTATAGTAGATCTTTGAAGGAAGCTAAGAATTCTAAATCTACCTCCTTATTATACCTTCATTCCATTGCTCCCAAATCTATTATGTGGTCAACCAGAATAAATGTAATTCCCCCTTACATCTTATAGCCCCATTCTTTTTTTATTATTATTATAATAACTTTTTATTGCCAGAACCCATGCCTGGGTAATTTTTTACAACATTATCCCTTGCACTTCTGTTTCGACTTTCCCCTCCTTCCCTCCACCCCCTCCCCTAGATGGCAAGCAGTCCTATATATATGTTAAATATGTCACAGTATATCCTAGATACAGTATATGTGTGCAGAACCGAACAGTTCTCTTGTTGCACAGGAAGAATTGGATTCAGAAGGTAAAAATAACCCAGGAAGAAAAACAAAAATACAAACAGTTTACATTCATTTCCCAGTGTTCTTTCTTAGGGTGTAGCTGCTTCTGTCCATCATTGATCAATTGAAACTGAGTTAGATCTTCTCTTTGTCAAAGAAATCCACTTCCATCAGAATACATTCTCATACAGTATCTGTTGTTGAAGTACATAATGATCTCCTGGTTCTGCTCATTTCACTCAGCATTAGTGCATGTAAGTCTCGCCAGTCCTCTCCGTATTCATCTTGCTGGTCATTTCTTACAGAACAATAATATTCCATAACATTCATATACCACAATTTACCCAACCATTCTCTAATTGAAGGGCATCCATTCATTTTCCATTTTCTAGCCACTACAAACAGGGCTGTCACAAACATTTTGGCACATACAGGTTCCTTTCCCTTCTTTAGTATCTCCTTGGGGAATAAGCCCAGTAGTAGCACTGCTGGGTCAAAGGGTATGCACAGTTTGATAACTTTTTGGGCATAATTCCAGATTGCTCTCCAGAATGGTTGGATTCGTTCACAGCTCCACCAACAATGTATCAGTGTCCCAGTTTTCCCATATCCCCTCCAACATTCATCATTATTTTTTCCTGTCATCTTAGCCAATCTGAGAGGTGTGTAGTGGTATCTCAGAGTTGTCTTAATTTGTATTTCTCTTACAGCCCCATTCTTGAAGATGACTATTTTTCCCCTAGTTATTTTGTTAAATATTACTCTTCCCTCATTAGTCCTATTCTGAAAATGCAGATCCTTCATAGAAGGAAGATGAGGGAAACTTAGTTTTGTGAATAAATATTATCAGATCACTTTCTTCCTTGACAAAAGTGACTGAGAGGTAGAAAGGAATCTTTGGTAACCTTTGAGTCAGATCTCTTCCTGTGATGAGTGCTCAAGACTCTAAAAGTCCCAGCCTATAACCCACAATTTCATCCCCTGCTCAAATACCCACTTAATGTTCCCTGGCAAGGGAGAGAGACCTCTGGGTGGTTTCCTAATAGGTCCTTAGATACAAGAGGGCATTTGGGTATAATGCCTGATTCCCAGAATGTCCAACCCCACCTGGAAGCCCCCTTTATCTAGGCACTCTGTTACTTCCAGGTTTCTCTGTCCGATCACTATTTTTGCAACATTCTTTAGCATAAAATACTTGCAATCCAGTCTTTGCTCTCAAATACCATCTAAAAGGGAGAAAACCTAGTGGAAACTTGTGGGATTTCCCTTTAAGCAGAAAGTAGTAGGGGAATTTATTATCTCAGTCACAGTGGTAATTGCTGACACAATATTTTCAAGAATCACAGACTTGGAAGGGACCTCAGAAGTCACCTAATTTTAATTGTGTCCTTTAGAATTCTGTTAAACCTCTCCACTAGTCCATTAGTCTAGAGGTGGGAACCTGGTGGTTTCTGCCCCTTGATCCCACAATTACAGAAATTTTGGCAGCATGTTAGACTTACAGTCTGACAGTATTTCATGTGGGTTTCCCAGAGGTAGAAAAATTTTCACTATCCAAGACAAATAGAAAGACAAGAGAACCCCGGAACCCATTTGTCTTGGGAACAAGAATGCCAGGGTCAATCCCCAGAACAGATTTGTAGAAATGAAATGTTAGAAAAATGCCGGGCAGTAGCAAGAGCACAGAATTTACATTCAGATCACCTGGGTTTTAATCACTGCTCAATTACAAATTCTCCTGGGTGACCGTGGACAAACTACTTCCTCTCTTTGGGCCTCAGTTTCTTCATTTGTAAAATAAGAGAGTTTGGGTTAGATGACAGTAAGATTCTTTGTGGTTGGAACTATGCCCAAACAGCGATCAAATTTCATACCCTTTGGTCCAGCAGTGCTTCTACTGGGCTTATATCCCAAAGAGATCTTAAAGGAGGGAAAGGGACCCACATGTGCAAAAATGTTTGTGTCAGCCCTCTTTGTAATGACCAGAAACTGGAAACGGAGGGGATGCCCGTCAGTTGGAGAATGGCTGAGTAAGTTATGTTATTTGAATGTTATGGAATATTATTGTTCTGTAAGAAATGACCAGCAGGATGATTTCAGAAAACCCTGGAGAGACTTACATGAACTGATGCTGAGTGAAGGGAGTAGAACCAGGAGATCATTGTACACAGATGAAGAAACTGATTGATTATGTGATGATCAATTCTGATGGCTGTGGCTCTTTTCAACAATGAGATGATTCAGGCCAGTTCCAATGGTCTTGTGATGGAGAGAGCCATCTGTACCCAGAGAGAAGACTGTGAGGACTGAGTAAAAGCACAACATAGTATTTTGATCTTTTTGTTGTTGTTTGCTTGCATTTTGATTTCTTTCTCATTTTTTTCTTTCTGATCTGATTTTTCTTGTTCAGCATAATTGTGGAAATATATATAGAAGAATTGCACATGTTTAACATATATTGGATTATTTGCCTCTAAGAGACGGGGTGGGGGAAGGGAAGGAAAAAATTTGGAATATAAGGTTTTGCAAGGGTGAATGTTGCAAATTATCTATCTATATTTTTGGGGAAAAGAAGCTTTAATTAAAATTTAAAAAAAAATATTCCTTGTAGTTCTAAATCTATGATGTTTAAATTCCTTTACAGCTTGAGAGATTTTATGGTTCTTTCTACCTGGCCTAAGATATTTATTCCCTCACATAAAACTCATAGAACTGAACCATAGATTTAGGACTAAAAAAGCCCCAGAGGTCATTTAGCTCAACCATTTTCTGTTTCTACCCTCCCATCAGATTTTACAGATTGAGGAAACTAAGCCCAAAGAAATTAACCAACTTGCCCGAGACTCAGGAAACAGCTGGGATTTGAACTTAGTTCCCCTGATTCTAATTTCAGGTTATTTCCACTGTGCTGCACTGGCTCTGGGAAGTCAGCAGGCCCTGACTTCACATTTTAGGTAAGAATAGGAGGCTTTGGTTAACCATCCTACCTAAGATATGAAAGAAGGAGGTTTTGAGGGAAGGCGATGTTATAATGGAAAGTGTTAAAGACTTAATAGCTTTGGGGCTTCCAACCCAACTTGGCCTCTATGTTGAGTGAATTTTGGAGAAGTCCAGTTTACCAGATTGAAGATGAAAGGCTATTTTTAACTTCCTGTAATTTGTATCTATATTTAAATTCAAAAGACTACTGGGAACACTTTCTTAAACCACAAGTATGTTATGAGGCATTGATCTTCAGAGGTCACTAGCAGGGATGCTGAGAAGGTAAACCCTTCTATCCTTGAAGAGTTTGCAATCTGGTAGTCTCGGATAGTCTATTCTGGGACAAGGAGCTCCATACCAGAAACCAGACACCTGGACTCCACTGAAGACTCAACTGCTTGTTCCATGTGTAACTTTAGATAAGCTACTTCTCCTGCTTAGGACTCAGTTTCTTCATCTGCAGAAGGAGGCTACTAGTCTAGATGTTCTCTTAAAATCCAACTCTGACATGTTATGATTTAATGAAGCACATGACTAGGGAAACAAATGGTCAACATGTTTGTTTCAAAAGACCAATTGAAAACACAAATGTAAGTGATTTTTAATGGTCTTATTAACTTTAAACCATATATTTAAACTATATCAGGTTTTTGTGAATGTGAGAAATGTGGTATATGTATTTATTTATTTATTTCGATTTTTAAATTTATTATTTAATTCAATTTTATTTATTTAAATTTTATTTTATTTTATTTAAATACCAACTAAACATTTATTAAGAACCTACTACATGCCCCATACTGTACTAAGTGTACACTAAGGCATTGTACATTGGTCTTAAGAGTGGGGTGCTTTGACACGCCAAAGCAGCTATCACAAATTAAGTGTTCTAAAATGTGAGTTCTTTTCTCCTAATAATAACAATTCATGTTTTCTAAGTTTTAAATAACATCTTCCCCCTTAATATCTTTCATATCTAATCTCTTGTCTCTGTTCGCACAGCAACCAATCGATCAACAAAGATCTACTATGTGAATCAGCAACCATTAAGGAAAGACTCTGTGTCAGGCATTCTACTAGATGCAAGGATAAAATGACATAGTCTTAGTTCAGGCCCCTCATGATCTCCCACCTGGTCTAAGCTGCCCAAGTTTCTCTCCAGGGCTCTCACAGTGATTTTCCAAAGGCAAAAATCTGACCATATCTCTCTCCTACTCAATAAATTGCAGTAGCTCCCTATTACCTTTAGAATTACTAAAAGTAATTTGGTATTTAAAATTCTTCACAACCCAGCCCAGCCTATTTTTCTAGCTTTATCACATATTACTAATTCAACTCCTTTGCCTTTCTTACATTTCCTCAAATGTGACACACCATCTTCTGCGCTCCCCTCCTCTAGTTCCTCTGGAACCTCTAGTTCCTTTCCAGGCTCAGCTTAAGTGCTACCTTTTACATGAGGCCTTTCCTACTCCCCCATTGCTAGTGCTTCTCCCCAACCCCAAATCACCTTGTATCTACTTTGTACCTCTCCAGATTGTCTCCCTGGTGGATTGTAAACTCCCCAAAGCCAAGGCAGATCTTGCTTTTCTCCAGAACCTAGCCGAGGATCTAGTGCAGAATAATAGGGATAGGGGCTGGGATCTGTAGCTGAGTGACTTGCCATAGGTTTATACTGCTATGATATGTCAGACATAGGACCAATCTCAAGTTTTACTGCCTTCAAGATTGAGTCCCTCTCTACTGTATCACTCAATAATGCTTAATTGGTGCTTGTTGATTAATTAATAAAAATTTTGTTCAAGTAATGATCATTGACATTCATGAAGTTCTTAATAATTTGTAAGCACATATGATTTCATCTAAGCTTCATAATCCACCTATGAAGTAGATACGCTGGTGCTCCCATTTTACAGATGAGAAAAACTAAGGCCTACAGAGGTCACACAGCTAGTAAATGTCAGAGGTAGGACTGGAACCCAGCACCAACAGCAATCCTCTAGGTACATTGATTATCTTGTGTAATCATCACAGCCAGAGAGGCTCCTCTATACTAAATGACTCCAAATTATTGATATTCCCTTTGTTCCTGAGTCTACTTTACTATTGTAAATGCTATAATGCACTAATTCTACAAGGATAAATATCTCCATTTCATTTAAAAAAAAAAAAAAAAAAGGAAACTGAGAGATCATGTGATTTGTCTTTGGTAACACAGCAAGCTCAGACCAATGTCCCGAATTCCAAATGCAGTGTTCTGTCCAGAACATCATGCTGCCTTCTTGGAGACCCATAGAGTATCTAGCATTCAGTGGCGTATTGACCTTTATTTTGTACATAATTTGAACAAACAATCTTATTTCCAAGACAAAAGCAGATTGGAGGCAGTAAATTAGAAATAGAGTTCATCCCTAAAAGCCTACTCAATGACAGCAATGAGAAGAATAACACTCTATTCTTATTTATGTCTGGGATTCCCTTTACCCTTCATAGGGTATGGCCTTAGAGAGCCGGCCAGGTCAACAGTCTCATTTTACAGATAAGGAAATTCAGGCTGAGTGAAGCAAATTACTTTGCCCAGAGCCACTAAACTAATATTTGTCAGAGGCCTTTCTTGACTCCAAGCCCATTGCTCTATCTGCTATGACTGTTGGCTTTCATGGACAGTTCTTACATTAAGCAAAAAGAGCACTGGATTGGAGGGTGGGGGAAAGGGGTCAGCCTAATAGAGCAATAAAAAAAGGTCACTAGGGGCAGCTAGGAAGTGCAGGGGATAGAGCCCCAGCCATGAAGTCAGGAGGACCTGAATTCAAATCTGACCTCAGACACTTAACACTTTCTAGCTGTGTGACCCTGGGCAAGTCACCTAACCCCAACTGCCTCAGGGGAAAAATAAATAAATAAAAAAAACATAAAAAGGAGTCACAGCAGTTTGAGGACATTCAATCTAGGGGCAAATAGCTTTACAATACCTAAATAAAATCTTAAGCATCTCTGACTATGGGCATAAGAATTCACAATCAAGAATTGTGATATAGCGAATAGAGTATTAAGTTGGAATTAGAAGGAAAGACCTGAGTTTGAAGCCTATCTGTAATATAGTGTAGCTGTAGGACCCTGGCCAAGTCCCTTCACCCTGTTTGCCTTAGTTTCTTCATCAGTAAAATGAGCTGAAGCAATGGCGAACTACTCCAGTATCTGCCAAGAAAACTGAAATGACTGAATAACAACAAAATCCTTTGTTTACTAAGGCAGTATCTGTGTGTGTGTGTGTTTTAGTGCATGTATGATATATTTCAAGTAGATTTCCATCCAAAATAGTTAAATTTTATTTCCTTAAAGTTTTAATCCTTAGAGTGAAAAGTCTTTGCTACCTGGAGAATTCACTTGCATGGAACATCTCATTTCCTGATGCTGGATAAATGAGGCATTACTGTAATGATAAATAGCCATCATTATTCATTCGGTCATTCGGATCTGTCATTGCTAAACAGGATACAAGAACGGCGCCGCCAAACAACAGCCTCGACAGTTACGTGCTTCTTGCTCCCAGCTCTGTATGAACGGCCAGATGACTGGCTCATCCCATGGAGTTTTCAGGCCATTTGTGGTTATTATTCATGAACAATAAATTCACCGCTTATTGTTTGGAATAAAGCACTCTGCTATTATCTGTGTCTATTGGATTCCTCTTAAATGTCGATAACAACCTTCATAGGATTGTAGAAATGACCTTAGAGGGCATCTCAATTCAGCCACAGATAAGGAAATTGGATCTGAGAGAGATTAATGTCCTTGCATAGAGCGACAAAGCTAACAAGTGTCAGAGGGAGAAATTGAACACAGGTCTTCCTGATACCCCACATCACCACTGTAAAGTGCTCTTATCTGCTGTGTCATTTAGGCAGCTCTCACATTAGGCAACAAGACAAAAATGGAAAGAGCATTGATTAGGGTTGGGGGAGGAAGGGGATTCAAGCAATCTGAGTTCCAAATTCAAGTGAGTCAGCTACTGAGGTGGATGGAGTGCCAGGCTTGGAGACAGGAAGATTCATCTTCATGAGTTCAAATCTGGTGTCAGACCCTTACTAACTGTATGATCTTGGGCAAATCACTTGATCCTGTTTGCCTCAGCTTCCTCATTGGTAAAATGAGCTGGAGAAGGACATGGCAAACCCCTCCAGTATCTTTGTCAAGAAAAGCCCAAAGTGAGGTCAAGAGACAAAGTTAGGACTGAACAATAACTGTCTTTTTGACCCTGAGCAAGTCAATTAACATCTCTGAAGCTTGAATATATTTTCCTTCTCTGTAAAATAAGAGTCAGAACTCCTGACTTATTATGAAGATTAAATGAGAGAAAGGTTGTAAAAGTCTTTGAAAAGTATGGAAAGGGATATAATTATAAGGGATTATAATTATCAGGCAGCAGAAATCTCCTGGGCTTATATTACACAAATTGCAGAACTCCTTAGAAAGCTGTATGATAAAAAGTTTTTCAGAGATCTTGTGAGTGCTGGTAGAATTCTTGATACTCCATCCTAATCATTCTTTTAGCTTTCGAGACCAAAATGCCCCTCACAGGTTGTCACGCTCCTTCCGGTTTTGTGTGTGATCTCTCATTAGGAGGCATTAAAGAAAAAATATTGTCTTTGTATTATGTTTTTTTGTGGGGTTTTTTAATGTGTGTGTGTGTTTGTATCACCAAATCTTGGTACATAGTAGGAAATTTACAAAATGCTATTTTATTCATGCACTGAAGAGTGATGACTTTCAGAAAAATTTAAGAACTCCATGGTTCCCAAATTTGAATTTTATCCCTCTAACTTAATGCTTTGACTTGGTGAAAATGCAAATATTCATAAGAAGTAGAAGATATTTTAAGCTGTTCTCAGTCACTGACACCCTTCAGTGAATGAGGAATCTGAGAACAGATTTAGTGAAGGGCAAGAATAAGTAACGGGAGACCAATGGGCTGCTTCAGGAAAGAAGGAAAAAGAAAATAGGGGTGGGAGAGACAGAAGGTACTATCACGTTATGGTAGGAGGGAGGACAATAAAGTATTCACATTGGGACAGTTCTGAGAGCTGAAAACAAACTTTACTCATTTGACTAAGACTAGAATCTGATTGGAGGAGAAATAAAGGTTTGGATGTTTAGGAACTGAACCTTCCTGATCACTTGGGGCTGGAAGGTAGGGTCAGATGCTGCGTTGAAGATAGCATTCATCTGCATTTCCCCCCTGCCACCCTCATGCCAAAGCCCAGCTTGAGAAGGAGGCCCCTGGCTCCCCACTGCGCAGCCCCCCATCCAAAATCACCCATGCCAATTAAAAAAAGAAATCAGCAGCGCCTGTGATGCTGTATGGGGCGTGTTGAATGGCAGTCCCAGCTCCGGTCTGCAGTGTAAGGCAGTCATGTATAATACAACGAGGCTCCTGAAACACTTCAGAGCATCAACCATCTGGTCCTCCGTGATGTACTCCAAGCTTTGACTAATTTTTAATGCAGGTTTTTATGATGGATCTGTACATCACCGTTAGCTATCCTGGAGGAAGCGAGTGGGACTGCTCTTTGAATTAAACTGACTGATGATGAATTTGTCTCTTGCTTTAATTACTTTCTGTACATTAAAGCTAGAGTGGACCAGAGTAGGGAAAGGCTCTCCAGGCCTGATCCCCACTCCTGTATTCTTCCCCTATAATGTAGGCCCTAGAATTTTCATCATTGACTGGGGACTCCAGGGGAGGGTGCCTGGGGGAACCAGACTTCAGAGCTTGGGAGAGTCTTCCCCATATCTCTGGCAAATGAGCAGGTTTCCTGAGGTTAATTAGCTCTGGTTATTCCCGTCCCTGGAAATCTTGCCCAGCCCATATGGATGGGCTTGGAGAGGATGGAAGGAATGTTACAAGTGAGGGAGCTTTTGTTCTTGCCCGTTTAAGCCAGAGCTGACATTCAAAATGACTGCAAAACTTAGATATTTTTTTCCTCATCCCCCAAATGAGTGTGTTACCCTCATAATAGCACCTGAGACAACATTACCTCCCTCTAAAAAAACAATAAAAACAGCAACCACTGACCCTAAGTCTAAGCAGACTGGATGGCTAACCATGTGAAAGAATTTCATCTATTTCAAAAAGGCACCAAACTGTCCCATAAAGTTCTCTTGCCGCATCTCCTGATGTTCCATCCATAGAAAAACCAGATCTCTGACTTCTGCTCCCTACGCCCTCGGCCATCGAACATAACTTGACCTCTTTCTACTGCTCCTCCCGGGCTCATAGATTTAGACCTTGATAAGACCCAAAGAGTCATTTAGACCATCTTGTTCATCTTACACATGAAGAAACTGACGCCGAGAGAGATAAAATTATTCAACCAAAATCATTCATGTAATAAGCAAAAGAGTCAAGATTCAAATTCAGATCCTTATCAACTTTTCTGCCAACGAATAATAACCTGAGACTTGTCACCATATTCCAGGAGGGAAAAATCAGAAAGACACCCAGAAATCTAAATCTTATAAGTGGAAAGCATTCTTTATAGGTGATATTTTCAATTTAGAGTTAGTCAACAAGCATTTCTGAAGCCCTCACTCTATGGTAGGCAAGATGCTAAGTGCTGGTGACACAAAGAAGGGGAAAAATGCAGTGCTTACCCTCAAGAAGCTCACTGTCTAGTGAGGGAAACAATGGGGAAATCCCTGAATATATAAGCTATATGCAGCATAAATAGAAGGTAATCTCAAAAAAGGCACTCAGGAAAGGAACTGGAAGAGAGAAACTTTCTTCAAGGGAAGGATTTGCACCAAGTCTTAGAAGAGCACAGGAAAGCCAGGGGACAAACAGGAGGGACCACATGGCAGGTACAGTGAAAAGACATGGCCAGGGGAGATGGAGTGACATTGGCTAAGAATGGCAAGAAGGCTTATTAGATAGTAGACTGGGTAGAAGGGAACCAGATTATGAAAGGCTTCCAAAACTAAACAGAGGGTTTTATATTTGATCCTGGGGTAATAGGGAGCCACTGAAGTTTATTGATTAGAGATGGATTGACATGATCTGCCCTTTAAGAAGACCACTTTTTCAGCTTAGTTAAAGATGGAGTAGAATGGGGAGAGACATGAAGGAAGTCACTTAAAAGGCTCTAGAAATAATCAAGCAGCTAGCTGACTCAGTGGACAGAGCTCTGAGATTAGAGTCAGGAAGACCTGAGTTCAAATCCAACTTCATACATTTACTAATTGAGTAACAACCAAGCAATAATACAGATGATGAGGGGTTCATCACCAGAAGGATAGTAGCTATGTGATCTTCTCCCCCACTCTCTCATAGGATATAAATAAGAAGTGTTGTGAAGATAGAAATGACAAGACGTGACAATGAGTTAGATATGAGGTGAGTTTACATTCACCTCATAAACAATCAAGGATTACATCAAGGTTATGAGCTTGGATGACTGGGAAGATGGTGGTACCCTTGAAAGACATAGGGATGGAGGGAAGAGGGAAGGATTTGGGAAGAAAGTTAATGAGTTTGGTTTAGAGCATGTTGGATTTAGGATTGCTATAAAATATCCAGCCAGAAATGTCCAAGAGGAATTTGGTGATGAGCTAAGGAGAGAAGTTGAAGCTAGAGATAAAGATCTGGGAGATCCCTGCATAGGAGACAACCTGGGGGCACCCACAATTTGTAGCTCTGACTTGAATGTACGTACACCCAGTGAGGAAGATTAAAAAGAAGCAATCAGACAGATAGAAGAACCAAGAGAAAATGACTCACAACATTTCAATACTGAAAATATTTCCAGTTCTAACACAAGGGTAGAGATGTCAACTCAATGAAGCAAGGCTTTATAGGATTTTGAGCTGGAAAGGATCCTAGGAATGATCAGCTTTTCCCAAGGTGACCTTGTTAGAAAGTAATCATTGATCTTTTTAGTCTAATGTGCTCCCCATTCTGGGCTAAATCTAAGTTGTACTAGGTGCCGTGTAGATACAAAAGTGGGAACACATTTTCTAACCAGGTCTCTGAGTGAAAAGAAGATTGGGGTTTATGAAGTAATTTACTAATGGTCTAAAATCATATAGAACAATAAGAAATGATTAGCAGTGGAGGAACCTTTATGAGGGCCTGTGGAGTGATGGAGAATATGGCAAGGGGTGAGTACCATTTCTGAAACAAGCTGGGGCAAGGATTTTTCAGAGGAGTACAGAAGGGAGGAGGGGTTAAATCTACTGTTATCTGGGGACAGGAGCAACCCAAGAAGCATCACAGAGCAGCCCAAAATTTCAGCAGCAAGCTTCCTTGACTTCTGATCAGAAAAGTCAAATGGAAGTGCTGCAAAACACAATCATACTCCAGTGGCCTGTTATCTCTGCAAGTGAAGGCTCAGTGCTGTGACAGAGAAGAAAAGGGCACAGGGATGTCACTGGTGTGAGATAAAGGAATTAATAATGCCGAGTGACTCAGCCTTGCCTCCCACACTGGAATGGGTCTGGCACGCCTGGGGTGGTATTTTAAGGATGTTGTTTGGACTTAGCCTTTTGACTGTGAAAGACAGAAAGTCACTCGAGTGAGTGTGTGAAGGGCTTTCTGTTAGCTAACAACCACAAGGTTACCCTTTCATGCATTAATGATCTAGCTGGGAAAGTTTCTATAACTCCAGAATCTTCCCTTTAAAATCATATCCCTCTGGGGATTCATCCTGAGTTATAGAGCCACTTTTAGAAGGTGTATTGGCTCTTGGTGCAGTGGATACTGAAGCCAGAAAGAACTAAGGTCAGATTCTGCTCCAAACACTTACCTGGTATGAACTTGGAAAAAAATCACTTTACCTCTCTGTAGATGGGGAACCTCTTATAGATGGGGAAACTGAGGCACAGCGAGGTTGTGATTTTTCCATCTCTAAAATGGGATCACAGAATCAGTACAGAAAGGAATTTTACAAGCTTCTGAATGCATTCCTTCATTTGGTAGCTAAGAAAATTGAAACCCAAGTAAAGTAACTGGACCAACGTCACACAATCTATCCAGATAGTAATTGTCTCCTATAACAAATTAGAGAGATGGACTGATGACCGCTACAGTCCTTTTCAGAATTAGATCGATGATCATTATAATCATATGATCTCATGCATCTAGACCTTTTCTCCAAAGGGAAGGGCAAGATGGGCAAGAAACAACAAATATAACTAACACTTAACTAATGCTAAGAAATCATGGGCATCAATACAACTTTTTTTAAAAAGAAATTTGGAAACTCCACATTTGGATATAAGGAAGGAAAAATCTACTAGAGTGGGTACCTTAGTGAAAAATCAATAGGCCTCCCCTCATTCCATTCCCACGCCCCGAAAAATAGATTCTTTCCTATGGAATCAATGTCCTTCATGAGATTTTTTTGTTTCCTATATTTTTTGGCCAGTCTCTGGACCTCAGTCTCTGTCTCTAAATGTCTGTCTTTCTCTCTGTGTCTCTCTATGTCTCCCCTTTCTCTTTGCCTCTCTGTCCCTTTTCTTTGTCTCTCTGTCTCTGTCTCCCCGCCCCCCCCCCTACATATAGTTTGGCTTTCATGCTGTGGGTAGATAAATGAATGTGCAGATACTAGCTTCAGGCTGTAGAGCTATAAGTCCATAGAATTTTCAAACTAGACAAAATCCTTAGGGATCATCTGGTCTAACCATTTTAACATGAGAACAAACATAGAGAGGACTAAATGGGACCTGTGTCTTGCCTATAATCACCAAGCTAATAGAGGCAGAAGAACTCTGGTCTCCCAATTCCTAATCCCCTGTTATTTATATTATAGTCTAATTTAGATTCCCTGGAAGGGGACCCTTTGATACCCTCTAGATTAAGGAAGGGGGTTCCCAAAGGCAATTTCCTATGCCTTCCTTCTTTTCTTGATAACCTCATCAGCTTCCACCATCATTTCTATGCCCATGGCCCATGGGTGCAAATGTCCAGCCCTAGAATCCCCTTTGAGTTCCATGTCCCACATCACAAATTTCCTATTGGTCATTTCAAACTGGCTGTCCAATCTAAAATTAAATCTGTGGTCCTATGAACCAAAGATAACTTTTCAGAAATAGGGCTATAGCATTAACAAGTTACACCAGTATTGAATTCCAGACCCAAACTGATTTAACTATTTTTGTCTAGACTGCACTTGAGCATCTCACACAGCTATCAAATACCTCTCCTTTCCTATTTATGGGCTTCAACAGCTGCCATATTTGCATACCATGCTCCTTAATAGAAACACAAACTCTGATTTCCAAAGTTTCTTTGGGGAATTCCTCACCAATAGCCATGTTTATTTATGAAATGTGCATGGCGGGGGGGAGAGTGTTTAATAGTGAAGCTGACTTTGGGGTCTCCCAGAATCTCTGAATCTTGGTATTTGTCTATGATGCTTACTATAGTTTTATCTTGGACAAATCACTTACTATCTCCTTGGATATCTGGCTTCATCTGTAAAATGAAAGGTTGAATTAGATGGTTTCAAAGGTCCCTTTCAGCTCTATATCTATGATTTTAATAACCTATAAGTTTTAGGCAAAGTAGTCTTATTTAGTAAAGTCAAGTTCAAATAGAAATGGGAATCGCTAATCCATACATAGGGATCCTTACTGGCTGAATATTAGCTTAGTTTTGAAAAGTAATACGCTCAATTGGCAAGACTTACATGAAGTGATGCTAAGTGAAATGAGCAGAACCAGGAGATCATTATATACCTCAACAATGATACTGTATGAGGATGTATTCTGATGGAAATGGATTTCTTCAACAAAGAGAAGATCTAACTCATTTTCAATTGATCAAGGATGGACAGAAGCAGCTACACCCAAAGAAAGAACACTGGGAAATGAGTGTAAACTGCTTGCATTTTTGTTTTTCTTCCTGAGTTATTTCTACCTTCTGAATCCAATTCTCCCTGTGCAACAAGAGAACTGTTGGGTTCTGCACACATATATTGTATCCAAGATCTACTGTAACCTATTTAATGTGTATAAGACTGCTTGCCATCTGGGGGAGGGGATGGAGGGAAGGAGGGGAAAAATCGGACCAGAAGTGAGTGCAAGGGATAATGTTGTAAAAAAATTACCCTGGCATAGGTTCTGTCAATAAAAAGTTATTATAAAAAAAAAAGAAAAGTAATACTCTCTATGTTTTATTATATTTTTATTTATTTTGTTAAATACTTTCCAGTTATATTTTAATCTGGTTTTAAACAGTGGCACAAACCAATAGGGAGGGACAGAGGAGAAGGAAATGTTCTAGTGCTCCTCAAATTGTGCCCTTCCATTCCAACTGCTTGCTCATTGCATGCATATGGCCATTTCTCTGTCTTGAGTTCTTCTCATTTCCCCATCTAATATCCAAACAGAACAAGGAAGTTAACATTATACACAAAGGAAGGATAGTGGGATTTCTGTGAACTGTATAACATAACCTGAATTAGAAGAGAATAGAGATCATCTAATTCAATCTCCTTATTATATAAATAAGGGTAACTGATTCTGAGAAATTAAATGAAAAAGATAGTAAATAGAATAAGTGGCATTTGAATCCAGGTCTTTTGATGGCAAGATCAATGTCTTCTCTACTACTTCCCTGCTTTAATGCCTCAATAAGAGCTCCATGTAAGGGGACAGGTGAATTTTTTGCTATCACATATGATCCCGGATTGTCAGCAAAAAATGATTGCCCAGGAGAGGTAAGGACTCAGCTGAGTGAGAAGATCCCACAAATACTGTAGTTCTAGCAAGGCAAGAACTAGTCAGGTACCACAGATGGGGATGGTCAGTAAAAGTCCATAGTTAGCTCAGGAAATCAAAGAGTCAACGAGAATGACATTAGTATGTAGAGGGTTGGTAAGCTCTTATCTCAGGGTAGAGGCTTCTTACTCTGCCAAGTTTTATATTTCCTATTGACCATATGTGTGGGAAGTGAGGGGACATGGAACTCCAAGAGGGAGCACTGAGGGCTAAAGTTATTGATCATAACAGTAAAGCAAAAGACTGCAGGTGAATCCTTCCCTAGTCCAGGCAGACTTGAATATTATAGAATTATAGAATTGAACTAAAATAATAATAATAAAGACCATAATAATAAAGCTGCTTTTCCAGCAGAACCTGACTTATCTCAAGAGATACAAATGAGTGGGCCACAACTGTAAGAACTTCAGAGGAAGTAAAGAAGCTGATCAAGACAGATTTTTTTAAAATCTGGTTTCCAAACTGGAGTTCCCCTCTGACCAGGAAACTTAATTTTGGCTATGACATTCCTGGGAGTTTTTATTTTGAGCATTCTCTATGCATTCTTCTTATTTTTATGTAGATAATAGATCTGGGAAATTTTGATTCATGATTTCCTGAAATATGGAGTGCAGGCTATTTTTTTAAATCACAATTTTCACAAAGCCTGACGAGTTTATCTTTCCTTAACTTGTCTTCTAGATCAACTGTTCTATAGAATATATCTATATTTTCTTTTTCAGTCTTGATATTGTTTTAATGTTCATTATTTCCTGAACACATTGTTTTCTATTAGATTTTTTTCTAAGATATTAGTTTTCCTTCCCATTTTTTACTCTGTGGAACCAGTTTCATTTAAAACTACTTTTTAATTCTCTGTTTTTATTCCTTTCAGGAACTCTCATAGCATTCTAGTTCAAGTATTGTAGTCTTTTTAAGTGAGCCATTCTCAGAAGCTTTATTTTAACTTCTTTGGGAGGAGGAGTATTACTCTTTTCTAGGCTTACTTCTTGCTACTCTCTCAATCCATAGTATTTCTTTATTGTGTTTGGTATTTTCTTACTTCTCTAACCTCAGTTTCCAGAGGATATCTTTTATGTTACATCATAGTCTGGTCCTTTCATCGTTTCATGTAAAGTAGGGTGGTCTTTCTTGTTTATGGATTTGGTGGCTAAGAAAAGTCTCTGTTCTCTGTGTGGATTCCTGTTCTTATTCCATCTCTTAGTAGCCTGACTCTCTGTCTCTCTCTGAGTCTGTCTCTGTCTCGCTCATTCTGTGTCTGTTTCTGTCTGTCTGTCTGCCTCTCATTCTCTCTAAATCCCTCTGTCTCTTTGTGTTTCTCTGTCTCTCTCCCTCTCTCTGTCTCTTCTCTCTCACTCTCCCTCTCATTCTCTGAATGTCTGTCTCTACAATCCCTAAATCTATACGCCATTCATTGTTGTTACTCTGAAATTGCCTAATAAGATGGTGTCCTTCAGCAAAACCCCCTTCTTTCTGATGTGGTTCCAGCCACTGGCGAGGTTTTGTGGCTGGGTGGGTACTGATCTGGCCCCGTTTTCTGCTCTGGCACTGGGACTGGCAGCCTGGGCTCCTTCCTGACCCAGGATCCTGCTGTGGGTTAGTATTGCTGTCTTCTGCCTCCCCTGACTTGTCTCTAGTCAGATCCCTTGCCAGTTTCCGACAGTCTTCCTGCATTCTGATCTGATTGAAGGAACGTATAGATTCTTTTTCTTTGATTTTTTAAAAATCATGATTCCTTCTGGTGCATTTTTATAACTTTACTAGGATGTTAATGGGAGTCTTCTCTAGGTCCTACTATAGGGTCATCCTTACACTACTACTATTCTTTTTTTAAGTTGTTTTTTTTTTAATCTATCAGATGGAGTAGGTTCTTTCTCATTTGTGGAAGAGGGGTGAATGTACTTCTAAAAGTACAATCTGCAATAAAAATGCAAAGATTCTCATGGCATTTCCCCTTCTCAAAATGGAAACAGAGGTATAAATGACTAATCAATAAGCAAATCTAGACCCCCTCCCCCAAGACTAGACCCTATCCATAGAGGATAACCTATATGGACCTTAATCAGGTAACCTCAGCAGACTCTACTGGCTCTGAATCCCATTATTCTATGAATTTGAGTTCTTTATCCACATTCCTCAATTATGCTTTTATACTGTCTTTGCTAGAAAGACTCAAGGACCCAGAGGAATAGCAGACGACTCAAAGTTAAGCCTGTAACAGGAAGACGGGGGTGAAGGGGAATGGAACATATCTATATATACAGTCTGTTATTTGAATATATAATCTATGCAGCATGTAAATTGGAAGTTATTCAAATGAGTAGATTTGCATACATAGGGTTTAAGGCTACATGATAATTCCTTAATGTTTTTCCCCCCATGGTGTGAAGTGAGGACTTTAGATCTTTTTTTTTTTTTTTCTAAAAGATTTTTATGAAGGGATTGAAAAGACAGATAAATTAAATAGCAATGGCTTTTTCATTTTCCAGTGATTAAAAGCTGGTGAGATTATCAATAGGTTGGCGGGTCAGCTTCTGCAGGCAACTATTCTCAGTAGGAACCATTACCCATCCTGGGAATTTAGGCTTTGGCTTCCCTAATTTTTAAACTTTGTCTCTGCTGCACAAATGAATGGTTTAAATCTGCTTTCATTTTATGGATCAGTAAACTGAGGCTCAGAGGAGTATGATATCCTAAGTATAATAAGATAATAAAAGAGTCAAAATTAGAATCCAGAGCTAGTCCTTTTTCTTTCTTTCTTTTCTTTTTTTTTTAATTGCAAACTTAACCATTATTTCTGCATACTAAAAGAAACAAAAAATAGGCTTGCATAGGATGCCATAAACTTTTTTCAAAGAAAATTTTGCTATCTTTTGTTTTTATATTGTTTAAATTTTTCCACTATCCTTCTTCCTCCCCCCTTCCCAGAAAGCAATCCCATGTAATAAAGCATACTTTTTAAAAAGAGAAATAAAAAGAGGAAGAAGGGGAAAGAGAGAAGCAAAACCAAGAAATAAGTTGAAAAAGTCAGAAAACATATGCAATAGTCCTCATCGGTGGGTTTTCCACCTCTGCAAGAAGAGGTATCTTTTCATTTTTCTTTGGGGCCATGCTTATTCCTTGTAATATTCACTCTTAATTGTCTTACTGCTGTTCTTTCCATTTATATTGCTGTTCAATATACTGTTTTCTTAGCACTGCTTACTTCACTCTTAATCAATTCATGTAGACCTTATGTTTTATCATTTCTTTCAGCACAATGATATTCCATTCTAACAATGTACAAAAATTTGTTTAGCCATTCCCTAATTGAAGGGCATCTGCTTTGCATAAAGATGACTCAGTGTCTGGAGTCACAAAGACTCAACTTGTTAAATTCAAATCTGGCCCATAACATTTATTAGATATATATATATATATAATATATATATATATATATAGCCTATAACACTTTATATATCTATATCTATGCTTATATAGATATAGCTGATCTGTAACACTTATTAGATATATAGATATAGATATATGTATTTATGCAAGATAAATCAAAGCATTGGCTGTGTCTGAAGATGTTTGTCTCATTCTGCATCCATGTAATTGGTCATTGTGTTAATCAGGTTTTGAAGTCTTTCAATATTGTTTTTCTTTACATAGCTGTGATCATCATGCAAATTATTCTTCTGATTCAGTTTAATCTACTCAGAATCAGTCCACATACATCTTCTCAGGTTTCATCAAATCCTCATGTTTGTCCTTCCTTATGGAATAATAATGTTCATTTGCTTTTATATACCACAATTTGTTCAGCTATCACCCAAATAAAGGGAACCTACTTTCCCCCTCCCCCAGTTTTTTACTACAATAAAAAGTGAAACTACAAATATTTTTGTATTGATTCGTCATTTTCCTCTGTCTTTAATCTTTTGAGGGTATAGGTACAGTGATAGTATCACTGGGTGAGAGACATTATATTGTTTAGAGTCTAATTATCTATTTCCCCTTTTGGAAAATGAGGTCCCTTAGACTTTATCCATCTTCGTACCCTCCAAAGCCCACAATGAGTAGAGTACTAAGCCCATAGTAGGTTTCAGGCACTGAGAGTTGATAAAAATAATGAATTAAAGATTTTTAATTATTTTAACACCTTGTGTTATGGAAGAATTTCCAATCTTACAAGCAGCATAGGAACCAAAGAGTTAGACTTGCATCAATTTCCCTAACTTCTTTGCCCACGGGGTAGAGTGTATTTGGTCTCACCAGGTTAACATGATATAATTATCTCCTTGGCTTCTGACTGAGCAAAAAGAAAACATTTTGTTGAGGGGAGATCATTAGAGGCTTAGCTACATATTTCAACCAACTCTGACTCTTTGCCAAAAGAAAGGTGCAGTTGTTGGGTGATTTTTGATTTTTTTTCACCAACAAGGAGTCATCCATAAATCTGTGAGACAAAGGCATTGTTACTAAAAAAAAAATTTACACTTACCCCTTTTTTCCTGACCTAGCCAGCTAGAAAGGCAGAATGGCCTAAAGGCTAGAATTCTAGACTTAAATTCAGAAAGATTTGGATTTTAATTCTTCCTCTGATACTTACTAGTTGTGTGACCCAAGGTGAGTCATTTAAACTCTCTAGGCTTCAGTTTTCTTATCTGTAAAACAAGATGATTATAAGAACTACTGTTGAACCTAAGAAGTTGACTCAATCATGTGAGAACACTATTTCAAATTATATCAAGAAATGATTCCAAATGATTTTAAACA